>NC_141535.1:78969444-79273333 GCF_021556685.1 Rattus norvegicus
AGAATGGGGAGAGAAAATGTGTTGGTCTCAGATGTCCTGTCAGAGACAACTTTGAAGGAACTTTACTTTCAACAACTACACTTTACGTTTTGAAAATCAGTTGATTTTAATACATCCTAGTTATCTTTAAAATACTAATAACAGGTAATTTGTGATAATGACAGGATACCATACCTGACTATAGTAATTACCAGGGATTTGAAAATGTGGTAATGAACACAGGCTTTTTTGGCTAAATTTGGGCAACTTCATGTCATCTGGACGATTTGGAATCCAGATCAGAAAGTGAGACTTTCAAACCCAAGTTTACTGTTACTGGAGAGTTAGCCACTATCTGGAGCCAGCAGAAAACCAAGACAGGGTGGTGGTGAATAGTGAGAGCAGCTTTGGCTCCTCTTTAGCCTCTGTTTTGGCACAATCAGACAGCCATACTGGGAGAAACTTTCAGCAAGTACTGAGGAAAAAAAAACCTTAAATCCAACTTGCTAAACCTTTCAGGTCCATCTCCACCCATCCATACATGAAACTCCCTCATAAGTTGGTGAGTCACAGACCCCTTTGTTCTTCTGCATAGATATATAGTTCTAATACAGTGTTAATGGCAACCTGTCAGGAAGCTATATAAATATGTATAACCCAGAAAATGACATCGAGGTGGAGGACAACTAGCAAGACTTAGTAATGCCATTAGCCAAGTGGTACAGCCAGCTCACTTAGGCCAGAAATGTCAACAATTTCATTCTGAAACAGCCAAAGTGCATTCAGCCATTTCAGGATTTCAAAAGGGCCTCAAAAGAGAGACCACAATTACTTGCATCCTCTATGAAGGACACCTGGGAACAGGCTGCAATAAAGCTGGGGATCCAAACAAGACATGTTCTACTTGGAGAAAAACACAACGAAGTGTTACAATGACAAGAAGGGTAAAGAGTTTGTTGATTTTACATTTTAGCTAAAGAGAAAACATATCATGGTATCGCTCTGAGGGCTGACTGAATTGTCCCAAATCTTGGTTTAGAAACTAGTCATCATCTACCACATCACAATGCTCCGTGTTTCCCAGAGTTCCTTGGAGGGAGAATTTAAGAAAGCCTCCTTGTTTCCCACTCCTGTCTGCCAATGGCTGCTCATGACTAATCGAACACTCAGTAATGATAGCTTTGTCCTGAAGCCAGTTCTAGTGCAAGAGCAGTAAGCAGCTTTCTAGCCAGGGAGAGAATTTGCAAAAATAATGGGCTGTCAGCTGGAATATTTTCAGATGTCGGCTTCTGACAGACAGAACAGGCTGGAAACTGTTTTGCCTCCAATTTTTTTTGAAGGGCATCATTTACCCCAGATTCTTGTAAATCCCAAATTCTATTTATTTGCCTGACATAGAGGATTTTACTTCTTGACCCTTCCCCAACCATTCCTGAGGTCACAGTTCTTACTTCTGATTTTTTAAAACTCTCTGACACATCTTTTACATTTCAACCTCTTGAATGTTCATCATTTGATTGTACAGCAGATGAGATGAAATAAAAGGTGTGTGTGTGTGTGTGTGTGTGTGTGTGTGTGTGTGTGTGTGTGTGTGTATGCTATACTGCCGATCAGGCTGGGTCCTTGTCTGGCGCCAAAGTTTGACTCTGGGCTTTAATTCTTCCTGCCTAAGAGAGACTTTTAAGTAAAGCAATTATACTGGGATTTCCTTCCATTTTCAAAAGAATGAGAAGTCAGATTCAATGGACCCTGTCCTTGTACTATGTAACTGAGAACATGCTTTAAAAGAGCTGTAAAATTAACCCAAAAGGAAGGCAAATGAGGCCATCATTTGCCCATGACAGGCTTCCCCAGTGATTAGGGAAAGGCAAGCCATTGTGAGCACAGTTCCTGGGCCTGGGTTTTACTCCCCGAGGCTGACTAGTCAGTTCAGGATTTGCATTCAGGGCATCTAAGTGGCTTTTACCTTGGATCACAGGCCCCACTGACTTAATGAATACGGAGGCTAGTTTCTGAACTACCTGTTTAACAACCTATTTCCTTCTATTTGCCTTAACTGACAATTTGTTTTCCATTATGCATGGTTGTTCTGGAGTGCAAGAATACATTTCAGGTATACTGACCAGATACATCAGGACCAAGGTGCCCCCAGTTTCCTTCAAGATGTTAAAATGCAAGGACTACTTCCACAACTTTCTAACCAGTTAGCTTATCTACCATTCACTGTATATCCCTGGTAAGGAAACCCTGGGGGCTGGAGAGAAGGCTCCGTGGTTAAGAGTGTATACACTGCTCTTCCAGAGGACCTGAGGTTAGATCTCAGCATCCATGTTGGGCCACCTTCAAATACCTTAACTCCAGCTTCAGGGGACATAGTACCTTCCTGTGGACTCTGTGCACTTGCACTCACATGCACACACCTACACACAGATAAACATACACATAGTTTTAAAAAACGTAAGAATAAATATTAATAAAAGAAGGGACCCTGTATGGGGTAGTAATATCTGTACTACTCCGAGATGGTGCATTAGGAATGCCCAGATTTTGAGGTCACTTTCCATTTACCTGACACATCCAGATGCTCCAGATTGGGGCAGAGGGACACCACATCAAAGACCGCCTCATTGGAGATATTGTAACATCCTGAGACTTCCAGGCGCCTCAGTTCCGGACAGCACTGTGCAATGGTATAAAGCCCTCGGTCTGTGAGCCGCCGGCAGCCACTGACAATGACAGTTTCCAACATCAGACACACATTGGGAGTGTCCTGGCAAAGCCTGCGGGTCAGTACTTTCAGGGCACGGTCCACATTGATGGTCTCGCCAGTGAGACGGATAGTCCTCCAGAGGCGCGGGTCCCAGGCCAGGTTGTACCAGCGGCGGCACACACGTGCACAGCGACATAGCTGGTTGGTGGGCAGGAAGGAGAAGATCTGCACCATGGAGTGGTCCGGGAGTCGGTCTATGCTGGCTTGCTCTTTCTGGGGTCTGGAAGCGAGCCGAATGAGTGGGTGAGTGAGACGGGTCGGGGGTGGGGAATGAACCATAGCCACTGTCTCCCCAGTGATGGAGGATGAAGATGTGGACGAGCCTCTTCCATTCTGAAATCCTGGCAAAGCTGGTGGACATATCAAGGCTGGGCTGGGCGTGCTCAGTGTGCGCATGCTCAAGTCAGAATCTGGCAAAGGAAAGAGAACAAACCGTTAAGAATGAGGGGGTTTATAGAACCTTGAACTAGAAGGAAAAGACACACAGGGGCAACGGTCACACTCCCTGATGGCCTTCACTCCTGGCCTCCTTCAGAACACAAGTAGCATGGCCACCCTTCTGTGAAGATTCTAACAGTCGCGCTCCACACAAGGGTTATAGCAAACTGCAACATTCTCTGGTGAGGCCTGGCCTTTCTTTACATTTCAATGGCTCAGCCCTGACAAGGTCATGCACAAGCAGTCATAAACAACAGGGATAGAACAGGCATGACCGCCATAATCTTGTCTCACATAAATAGACCAGTTGGAGAAGCCCTCGTGCAGAGGAAACCTTACCAGAACCGGGTTTTTCCTAACATGTATTGAAGAGGCAGTTGATTGTACTGCATTTTACTAGTGAGGGGGATGTGTTTCCGAATACATCCTAGGGCATAAGTGTAGAACCCATCTGCTCTGTGATTTCACTTGCTCTGCCATGCTGACCCTTGGGTTCTGAGGACAGTTTCCCAGAATAGGGGAGCCACGAGGCTTTTGGTGTCAGGCCAGGCTCAAGTCCTCAGAAGTTCATTCTTCCTTCTAACTAATTTTATTTACTTTGCATTGAAACATTGAAAGCCCTATTCTGTTCCTTGAAACCAGAGAGTTCTCTTGATGAGGACACAAGTAACATCAAAGTTTTTGAGGGATTAAGAATCCTTCAGAGGACTAGAGATAGCGCATGAGTTAAGAGCATGTGATGTTCTTTCAGAGGACCTGAGTTCAGCTCCCAACACTGATTTTTTTAGGTGGCTCACAATGGTCTGTAACTCTAACTGCATATGTTATTTCTGTGGCCACCAGTGCTCACATGCACAAGCCCATACACAGACACATATGCATAATTAAAAATAAATCTAAAAGAAAGAATTCTTCATATTAACCAAGAGAATGATCCAGTTCATTTCCCTTTTACTACGTACAAAAACTTAGTCTCTCTCTACAAACAGTATATATTTTATATAAAGATTATTTAGGAAATAATGAACTCAATATATTTTTATAAATATGCACTTATAAACTCATATGCCAATATGTATTTATGTGTGTAGAGACAGAGACAGAAAATTTATTTTTAAAATATATTCTTCTAACTGGAAAATAAAATATTTGGCTAAATTGTGACTCAATTATTTTCACCTGTCATCATAATTCTAAAGATTTAATTCTTTTGTGAATTCAGGGACAAGGAACAGCAAGTCTTTAAGGAAAGAAAATCTTGAGCATACAAGTAAATTATGGATCTCAAAGTGGCCTCCGACCTACCATACCACCAATCCACACCATCACACGTCCCCGAGGAATTAGCTGTGATGCCAGTCAGTATTTTTCCTACAAGGGTGAACAACTAACTTACTTTGGGCCAGGAGGAGGGACAATCTGATGCTCTTAATCCTGATGCTTAAGGGGCTACGAAGGCTCTGAAATACCTCTCTTGCTGGCCTAGGCTTCATTCACCTTGGAGGGATGTTAAAAGTGTCTGTAGAACACTGGGCAGTAAGCACTGAATTGTAAGGTAGACTCACACTAAGCTTAGTGGAGGGGAACAGATGGCTTTTTACAACAGGAATCTTTCCTTGCTACACTTTCCTTTACCCTCACATCTCAGCCCTGAGGGATAGTAGGATCCATGCTGATTGCTCAGCAGAGCTGTGCCTCAGATGACTATTTTCGTCATTTCCTTGCTTCCTCTCTCTGTAAACATATCTGGGTGTTATAAGACTCCATACACAGAATGAGAAGGCAGCTTCACAACTCTGAGGAATACTCTGGGTGGGAAAAATCAGGAAGCTCTTTCTTGCCAGCCCACCTAGAATTTATTCACAGGAACTCCAGAAGGAAGTCAACAGGTCTTCATTGTTTGCATGGTGTGTGTGTGTGTGTGTGTGTGTGTGTGTGTGTGTGTGTGTGTGTGTGTGTATGCGCGCTGTGTAGGGCAGAGGATTTGTTCCAAGAAAGCTGATAAGTATTTTACCAGGAGCACATAGCCAGATTTGTTGGGTTCCTCAGGCTGACTTTGCCATAGGTAGAGAATGCTTTGAGAGCTGTTGGGAGGATATAATCACAATGGAATAAATAGCACCTGATATTTACAAAACAATAAAATGACGGCCTAAGCTTGAGATATGCACACCTAGAAGTTGCCATAAAACACCTTCCTTGATATTGTCTCAAACACAGAAATCCACATATTAAATTTAAAAGGTGAATCATATGTGTATGTGCATTTGCATTTAGACATGCATTTGATTATATTGGATTACATATAAAATGTCTGCTAGAAAATAAGTCAAAGAGTTATTTGCTGACACTACATCTGGCTTACAGAAACAGATGGCTCACAGAGCTGTCGAGATACCATGCCGTGTTGGTACACTGGAAAAACAGAATATGGGATCCACTGCAAACAGGAACCACCTATGTCTCAGGTAGCAGTTATGATCTGCACTGGCAAACATAGAAACACCAACTCCATTCTTTATACATAATTTTTCTTTCCCTTGATCCTTTGTGGCTTAGCAGCTAAGCGGCATTGGTATTAGCTGCTGAGTTTTTCAAGTCAGCTTAGAAACAAGGCCCTTATGCCAAGACAGCAAACGCACTTGGAAGGGGAGCTCAGGGATGCTGCGACATGGAGACAACCTCCTCCTGTCTTCAACATCGGGATACTACAAGTAGAAAGTTGGCCAGTTACGTGTGAACTGAGACTGTACACGCATTAATTTGTTTTTAGTCTGAAATATCTATTCTTAGTGAAAGTCTACCTACTTGCCACCTTGAATCACAAGCTCATGATTTATTTTAGCAGGAAAGTGCTATATACTGAACTAAATGCAATTTAACCCCAACTCAGAGAGGGCATTAGTGGTCATCTTAATATTGGATAGACTTTTGTGTTTGTTTATGTAAAAATAAGCTGTCAAACCTTTTTTTTTTTTTTGCCTTCTCCTCATTGAGACGAGGACATTATGTATGCACTGTCAAGGGTGTGTTTTGAAAAGGGAGAATAAGATTGGCTTCTATTGAGTGTCACTTTATTCAGCACCAGTTGTTATTAAATTCCACTTTATGGGAGTTGAAGGAGTTGCTCAGTGGTTAAGCACTTGCTGCTCTTCCTAAGGACCTGGGTTCAATACCTGGCACCCACACAGTGACTCCAGTCTCAGAAGATCCGATGCCTTCTTCTGGCCTTGGCAGCCACCCAACATGCACATGGACATACATGCGGACAAAATCCCTCCACACACAAAGTAATAAAATTTTTAGACTTCTATTAAAAGCAAATGACTCTTGATCATTATTGGAAGAAAAATGTCAGTAATGGAAACACAGAAAATCCTAAATGACAGGGCATTTTCACAACATATTAAAGTATACTCTGAAGCTTATATAAAGGCTGGTGACAGTTTAAACTCCATCCAGGCCACTGATCTACCAGCAGACACTCTTCGAACATATTTTGTTTATATATAAATAAGTGCATAAAATGGTAATAGAATCTGTTAAGGGCAAATTAAATGTACCACATAATCACATTTGGGTCAAATTTAGATGGCATGTCTAACAGTGGCCACATTTCATCATGTCAGCTTATTAATCGTAGCCTTCATAGTCTGCATGACTTCTGCCTGCTGTTCTCACAACAGTAAAACTATCTAATGATGTGCTCTGCAGCATGTGGATCTGCTGGTGGTGTGTGAGGGAGGGTGAGCTTTGCAGTAGGGTGGGTAGACAGAGAAATCTAAGACTAAAGCAGATCAAGACTGCAAAAGGACACACCTGGTTAGGATCAAATATCAGAACTGGAATAACAGCCTGAGAGAAAGCACAGCGGATACAATAATAGGCAATAAACGAATGGTGGCCTGAGTTTGGAAATGCAAAAACCAGGAAGAGCCGGGCTTGATAGCACACTTTGATGGCTGCAGCACTCCATGGTGAGATACAAGGCAGAGACAGGAGAATCCTTGGAAGCTTCCCAGCCAGACGATCACAGGTACACACCCGTGATAGCAAGAGACCCTACCGCAAACATGGTGAAATGCTATAAAACAACACCCAAGCTTTTCCTCTGACTTCTCCATATGAGTCATGGTACAGACACATCTGCAGTCACACATACACACAGGCACACATGCATATACACTCACATATCATATACACACACATAAAAACAAAATCACAGAGTATATTGTAAGAGCAGAGAAAAGCTAGAAACAAGAATAGGCGAAGTGTCATGAACGTTGAACAGGAGATGAAAACACGAAATGACATAATCTTACAATAAAATGTGGATTTTGTGGCTGTCTCCTAAGGACTCTGGGAAGGTGGATGTGGCTGAAGGATGGGGGAAAATACATTAGTATCATCAGGATACAGTATGGATTATAAGAAATACTCTGGCTAGGGAAGGCAGGGCAGAGGGAGGGGTAGGCATTTCAGTTTTATATAATTCAATGTAATAAACCGTGCTGTTGTAGATTCTTCGATCACACGGCTATGGGCAGAAAGGTGTTCATTCTCACTCGGTGAATGATTGACCATACACTCTTTCTCATGCCTCGTTGAGGTCCAGCAAGGGAGTGACTGTATCTGACTGGATTATGGACTACCCATCCTGAGCACACCTCCTGCCTTTCCCTCAGCCCCATTAGAGTGTCTCCACGGCACACACTTGGTTGCCTGCAATTTCTTGTTGTACTTTGGGAAGACAGACAGACAAATGACTATGTGAAGATGTCCCCAAATCATACAGCAGACAACATGGTATAGGACAGATAAGTTTGTCTAAGTCTTGAAAAAAATGGAGCATTCATACAACATAAAAACAACAAATATAGAATCTACTAATAGTGAAAACATTACATTAGGCAGTATCTTAGTGAGCTTTTCTGTATTTTTGTAAACATTTTTGACCCAATGGTTATGCTTAACCAAAATAAACATGACTGCACTTTATGAATGCAGATAAAGTCATCTGTGTACTTAAATAAGAGATTGTAATTCTTTTCAAAAATCCTTGGCTTTATTGATTACTTAAATTACTTTCAAGTACTTGACAGGTATAGGAAAATGTCTTTTAAAGAAATTCTTCAGTTACTCTGAATATATAAATATGAAAAAGAACTTCATCTTGCTGGGGAGGATCTTATGCTTTACACAGTTTCAAAAGTCAATTTTACACCCTGAGTAATCAGGACAGCATTGAAATGTTCAAGGCGTCTCTTATACACATGCTTCTTATTTGCATGTTCTTATAACTTGCTAGCTGCCTCGTCTTGTAGTTTTTATTTTGAAGCCATTGTTGTATATACTCTAGGAATTCTATCTACATGACGCTGGGTTTTTAAAGTCAAAGTTCACCCACTCCCACTCCAACACCCAAAGTTCACAAACCCACCCTCCCCCCCAAAGCATGGTTACAATATGCTTCCGTTACAATTCAGCTTTCTTCTTACGAACTACCGCAATAAAAAACAAGGATTCCTTTCTTATCTTAAACTCGAGCTTTAAGAAAATAGATCTATAAAACCTAGCTAGTGAAAATAAAAAACACTACAAGTGATCATTTATCTCCTTGTTTTATTTAAAAATATTAGCTCATAATATAGTTCAGATCATATAAACAACCTAGAACCCACTTCAGGCACTGACTGCTATCAAGTGGAATTTATATACATGGAAGGTTAAACTTGCATTTTATGTGGAGGGAATCATTTTGGGATATAAGAGTTCTTGTTAGGACTGCTATCAGAAGGCGATGCCCCCAGAATCAAATAAATGCTGGTTTAAAATCTTGTCAAGAAGGAAGCATTGCCAGCCTCATGGACAATCCCCACATGGGTATCTCTATGGTAACTGGCTAGTGAAATCTCAATGAAAATAATGTGACTTTCCTTATGCCAGTGTGCGAGGCCTATTCTGATATACAACTCTTCGTTTATGTTTGAACTCTGTTTCCCCAAAGCTATGTACATGTGACTTTGATTCATTCTGATTTGCCTTCTGCTCTTTCAGGAGAAAATATTCACATTGCAAGTGGCAAATCTCACTGCTCTGTAACCCATAAATAAAATCAGTGAAATATACGGATTCTCATCTTTGGACTTTTGCCTGCAACATGAGTATCCAAAATGGACCATTTAGGAATGTCAGGCCCAAAGGAAGATCAGATGGCCTAACAAACAAGTCTGATCATAATTCACAGATTTGCTTGACCTGATTTTTTTTGTTTGTTTGTTTCAATGATGACTTCTAGCATCTGGGTCCTTTTCTTGTATGCAAAATGTCACAGTGGTACGACTTTAAATTATTCCTTAATGGGAAGAATGCCACCATCATTCCTGAGACAGTTCATCTGCTCACAGGATTTCTCACAGGATTTGTGACTTATTTGCACTCTTGCTGTGATCAATGAGCTGACAGGAAGCAACCTAAGTGAGAACGAAGAAAGGAAGCATTTGCTTTGGCTCACATTTTGAGGGGAAACAGTCTGTCATGGCCCATCTATGCCTAGGCTCCATGGTGGCAGGTTTGTGTAGTTCAGATCCTTCACATCTTGGAAGACAAAGCAGTGTGAACATGGAATTGGACTGAACAACCCCAAGGTGCATCCCCAGTGACTGATTTCTTTTAGAGGTTCCACCTCCGTATGCTTCTACTTTTCAAAACAGTGCTATCATCTAGAACTCAAGTATTCAAACACAGGGAAGAGGCATTCCATTCAAACCCCAATAATCTATCAAAGCACACATAATCTATGATGATTATACAATATCATTAGACTGCTGACTTCCCCTGTTCGCTAAAAGAAATCAGGCCTCAGTTTCAAAGTCTTTAATATGAAGAAACATTTAGGTAGATTTCATTAACATTTTATTCAATACCTTTTAATTGCAATGGAACTCTATCTTCCAGGGAAGATATGGATGTTGTCACCTTGAAATGAGAATAGTTGTGATCATGTATACGAGTCCCTTACAAGATTGGGCCTAAGTGTCATCAACTGAAGAAGTACATGAGGCCACATGCATTTCTGAGGGCACAAATTCAGTTAACAGTTACTGGCACACGTGTGTGGGCTTTTTCTTTTGTGTACCTGTCCATATGCTTTCCACGGTCCTATAAATAACCACTCAGCCATCCTCCTGTAGGGAGTCCAATTAAACTCATTGGTTGACTAAGGTAGACTTGCACAGAATCATTTCTCTGGTCTGTCACTGGTAACATACTTTGTGAATAGATGCTTGTTTGTATTTCCTCAGGAGAAAGGCTGTAACACTTGGTGTCCAAATGGGAACATGACAAAACCAACAACGAGTATATTAGAAGTACCACTGCTACTTCTGCAACTAAACAAATAAGCCCGACTTGTCCTCCAAAGAGAAAGTCATGGTGAAAAATCTGTAGGGGAAATCCTGCTAGGTCAGGTTCCTCTATTTAGCATGGATGAGGCACCTCACTGAGATAGATGAGGTTTGACAAGTGAGTATGGAGATGTACCACACATGACTGAGAAATGACAGACTGTATCCCAATCCCCAAATGCAAGCATATATGTAATATGGCAGCTGTTGTGTTGCCCCTAGTATTTATGAAGAGGCACAAGGCTGAGCAGTCTGTCTGGAAGAAAGTTTCTCATGTAAAGTAGAATGTTATGTAGATTTGATATAGCATCTTCAATCATGTCTCCCCAGGAAAACTTACACAACAGCTATTGGCCTGGGAAGCTTGCTTTTGCAGTAGATGGAAGTTTCCATATGGATATATAAGTGGCCAATCTGTTGGCAATAAGTTGCTGCTGTGACATGCTGGTTCATTCTTTCCCTAATGAGACAATATATCTATAAAACACACACACACACACACACACACACACACACACACACACACACACACACCTCAGGGAACAATGGACGACAAGGGGCATAATCATGTAAGAGCTGGAAGAAGGGGTGAAGGATTGGCGAACTCAGTATTTTAGGCATTGCATGACTGTTGCTGTCATCACGCTATTAGAGCAGTTGTGATTACCTGTGTGAGACCCTAGGAAAGGAGCTCACTACCACTCCCTCGTGGAAGAGGAGAGAGAGTGTGAGACACATGAAGCTCTCCTCATCCCTAATGGTGCAGAAAATTCGTTAGCTATTTCTCTGCAGAGTGAGGGCGTCTGGTTCAATGGCACAGCTGCCTCTACATTGCTCAAACTCTTGTAAGTAATCCTTCATAATACATGAATATAAGTAACCACCATTTAAATTAAGAGCTCCACAAGCTCAGTTTGGGGTTGGACAGATGGGTCAGTGGTTAAGAGCACTGATTATTCTTCCAGAGGTCCTGAGTTCAATTCCCACCAACCATAAGATGGCTTACAATCATCTATGATGGGATCCAATGCCCTCCTCTGGTGTGAGGACAGCTCTGAGAACAGCTTCAATGTACTCATATATAAAGTAAATAAATCTTTATAAAAACAAAACCAGAACCCCACAAGTCAGGCTTCAATGGAATCCTTTGTTTGTTCTGTCCATTCTGTCCCTTCTAAGATGAACAGATGTTTGTTCATATCTCTTGGATAAAAGTAAGACAGTACTTATAAGTCATTAGAATTCACTTTTATTTTTAAAAATCCATCCCCTATTTATGGAAAATTACTTAGTTTTCCATATACGATAATGCAATCCCACATTACTTTAATAATCTAATTTTATGTCAGAAACCATTAATTGAATAATGCTTGAAGTAGTAGCCAGATACAAAAACAATTATTACTGCAGAATGTAAATGTCTTCACTTTAGGGGAAATTTTTGTTGTGAAAAGATAGTTAATTGAATTCCCACATGTTTTTTTGCTACAGGAAGTTTGTCTGATCAGGGAAAATCACCGAAACTTCATGTTCCATAAATTACTCTTTTGAATGCTGGAAGCAATTTCACCCATTTCTCTGCACAGCTAGGCAACTTTTCTGAAAGTAGTGTCATTTGTTAATAGAGACATTAAAAGTCATGAAACCTCTACTGGTGATGTCATGGGAAATAAGTTCAGGGCCCTTCTGGTATGGGTCTGTTTTTAGGGACACAGTCTGGATTCCAGGGAGATTTTACTTCTTTGGAAATTCCCTATTCTAGCCTCCATAAACTTTTGCAATGTCTTTCATGTGTGGAGGTGAAAGGAGTGAAAACCACTGCCTTTGGCAAGAGCACAATGGCCTTTCTCTTATTTAACAAATCTGAATTTGTGTAAGCTCTTTCCCACGGTTTATTTAGTGAGATTTGTTTGTCTATGTTATGGTGGGCTCTTTTTCGAGAATTATCCCATGTTGGCACAACATTATCTCAGCTTTTACTTCTCCTTTCTTCTCAGCTACCATTTCCAGACCCTCTTCTGGTGTGGATCATTTAAATATTGATGGCCCTAAAAGCTACAGCCTTGTTGTCAGTAGCAGCCCTACCCTTGAGTACTTTCCATAGTTTCTCCTGATGCCCAGAAGCTCTCCAAATCAGTGTCTAGTTGGTACTTCTCCTGTCTGTAAAATATGAAGCACACTTGCCCTCCTTGAGCAGTACTATCTAATATGCCAACCGCCAGGCCCTTGTAGCTATTAAACATTGAATGTATCATCTTGAACTGAAAACTCACCTCCTTGGGCACATTTTATGAGTTCAGTAGTCCTGTAGCTACTTTGCACAAATTTGAAAAATTCTCCTTGAGAGGCTTACATGAACAATGCAGTACTAGTCCTCTGGCCTCCTGTCCAAAGGGTATTTGATATACTTACAGTTCAACATGTACAGGGGTGAACTCAACAATACCATTGGAAAAGCATCTTCCTATGTCTACATTCTGTATTGTTAGGTATTCTGTATTCTGTATTATGACTCATCTGCTTCCCAAACTAAGACCTGGGTGTGCCTTTTAATTCTCTCTCAGAATTGCATCCGATGCCAAATCTTTAAGCATCTATTAATTCTGTCTCTATAATTCTATATTGGTTCAGCATCTCCTTTCTCATAATTTCAATAACTTGTTACGTGACACTCCTGATTCTGGTCTCTCCCCTAGCATTTCTCCAAGAGATCATCTGAGTTAAGATTCTAAAACACTGGCATATTTTCCAATGCCCAAATCCTAAGTAGCTCCTTCTTTTTGTTATAGGTTTCCTCTTTGGAGGAAACTGTGTTCCTTTAATAGAGTCAACACAGGTTGAAGTCTTAACTCTGGTGTTGGTGAATTAGATCCCATTTAGAAGTAAGTTCTGTATAGACATGGGCCAATTAAGATGGCTGCAGGCCCTATGAGCATGAGTTCTAACCCAATAAAACTGCCCTGTGAGAATACAAGATAGAAACATGTCTTACAAGAATGCAAGCTAGAGTAATACGGAATGACACGGATGGAATTAATATGGTAGTATGCATAATGATGCAGGCAATTACAGTGTGCCTGGAAGACAAATGAAGAACAGGTGAAAGAAAGGCAGAACCTTTCCAATACATGTGAGCCACAGGAAACACATACAACCCTGTCTTCACTGCTGTTATTGGATGGCTGCTATATGTAGGCATTAATACTACGCACTACTCAAGGAAAACAGTCACGTTTCTATAGCGTGTATGGGGTCCTTCTATAATGTTCCCATCTCTAGGCACATGCTGATGCTCTCCAAGCAGAGGCCTAGTCTCCAAAATTAACTAGTATGTTCTCAGCTGAAAACTCAGATCTCTAACAGTACACCACTGTAATATTATTATGTAATGTCATTAGATACTCCATTGAACTTGTGATATTCTTATGTAATACTGTCAGAGAGTTTGTTGAACTTTCAAGTTAAATAATTTAGCTACATTTAATGCTTTCTTGGAGCTCAAACATATCTATCCTCCATCCTGTCCCTTTTCAGACAGTGCCTATCCCATGAGGCACAGTGAGTACCTCAAAGCCAGTAACTGTCTTTATCACCTCTAAGCCATCCAGTCTTACCTGGATTCAATCCTTCAAACGTTGATCAATTAGCACATTAAAGGAAATCTGTTGTGTCTCTTGCTCTGAAACAAATTCCTTTTAAGCTCCCTGCTGGCTGCAGTTGGAAATATTGACAGGGACTACTGGCAGGAACTAAATGCTGCAGGCCTGAGAAGCTGACACATCTCTGGGATTCATTAACATTTCATCTGTGGACCTTTTCTCTTTGCTTCTCCACTTAACTTAGGTTGATGTGTTCACACCTAGTTCAGTATTATGGGTCTGCTTAGAATCTGTTTTAAAAGCAACAAACACACATGACAATGATCTCCAGCAGGAATCACCACAGGAACTATCAGAGCCAAAATGCTTAGTGATTTTTTTCTTCCTGGTGTCAGTTATCAACCACACCAACACTTCTCATAAAAACAATGCACAAAACTCACAAAAATGTTATGAACTGTGACACTTTTGCATTGGCTTAGAGCTTTAAGGTCTATTCTCTAGTTGGTCAGTTACCTAATTTGGGATGAGAACTTCTTTCTTCCTCCAACTGATTCATATACGAAGAGCAATGATCTGAGTAGACTTTTCCTTGATGGTGGGAGAGACAGTGTTTGTCTATCCCCCTGTGCTAGACTTACAGAGCTTACTAAAAAAGCTTGCTAAAGGAGCCACCATTTGTCTTGATAAGGGAATAGGCACAAAGACTCTCATGCAAAAGCTTAGAATTCTAATTTTCAACCAGTTAAGTTGCACTTGACAGGCCAGCCTTGTTTACCATCTTGGATTGTCAGGCAAGCCTTTGTCTCACTTCCCCTAGGAGGATTGCAGACACTCCAGGATCACATTCTTTAAAGGGCAAAGGATGGGGCGCTTTGAATTGACAGAGTAGAGAAGAGAGGCTTAGAACTTTTCAGTTCACAACAGAAAATGTACGCACCTTGGGGAGCAAGGGCAACATACACATTTAACTTTGGAGACAGCAAAAGATAAATCTCCACTCAACTTATGACCATGTAAAAGATCAATAATTAACGGGAACTTGTCCAAATATCAGAAAAGTCCTTTAGTTCCTTAGACATCTGGAAATGTGCTCTCTGTTGCTGGAGTTCTGTACGATTTCTCTTAACTGAATTTTAATAGGAAAGCATTGATTACACAAAAATCATTCCTCTGTGTGTCACAGACATGTAAACACATATGCTAAATATTCATATTAATATTTTTGAATGCTTAGGAAAACCAACGATCCAATAAGATAGAAAAAAGTTTATTTCTTCTATATTATCAAACAAAGAAAGGAACAAATAAAGGGACTTAGTACATTATGTACTGTTTTTTTCTCCCAAATCTGCATCTCTCTCTCTCTGGCTTTTTGGATTCTGGCTATGGTGAGGAAGGGCTTTCTCGCATACTGACCCTACCTGGGGAGTTAAGTAGGATGAATGCAGCTTTTGACACATCCCAGAGCACCAGCGAAGTCTGATACTTTCCTAAGAATGGACTCAGTGCTAACCAAAACCAGGACTAACTGCAATGCATCTTTGTCTTCGGTGTGTGTGTGGAGGGGTGGGGGAGTGGGTGTCAGAACTTTATGCTTCCTGAACTTGGGTCCACTTTCTGATTGACCATACTAGTTGCCTAGTTCTCAAATTTATATTTTCTTTTTCTTTTTTAAAAAGGGATGTGTTCAGATTAGGGTGATAATAACAAGTTTAGAAAACTCGTGTGCACACTAACAGGGTAAAAATCAAGCAAACAGAAATATTCCAGGGATTTTTTTGTTTTTCTGTAGCAACTGCAGCCTATGCATAAGTGTGTGACAGGGACATTTTATCAGCCACTGAAAGAGTCCATTTCTCAGTGGTCTATGGTTTGTGCATAATGTTTCTCCATAGGAAGAGATATTTATTATTATTCATATAGCAACAGTACTTGTATCAAACTTACTAAAAATGTAAGTTCTAATTATACAGGTGGTAACAATCGGTGATTAAATCTTATAACTTAGTCACAATATAACTTTAAAATGCTTTAGGTATAGGCTGTGAAGGATGAAATGTTTTACATTTGATATGGTAGACACAGGTTCTATCTACATTCACATTTCTAGAAAAACTCTTCATTTTTTTTATCGTTTAAACATGTTAAGACTTATACTTAGTTATAAAATAAATAGAATTGGTAAATTCTGGCCCATCATTTGCATAGACATTTTATGACCTTAGATGTTTTCCTTTAGTTGGCTATATTTATAGTTTCTTCTAAGAGGTTGTGGTTTGGTATTATGCCATGACATTCTGTGAGTAGGAGTCTGGGCATGTAAATGAATTTGTAGGTGATTTCTGATCTATCCATGCCTTTTATGCATACTGCCTTAAAGGCATCCTCTACCCACAGGATAGCACTCAGAACTCAGTGGATATTTTGTCTTTATCAACAGGTTTAGAGATGAACCAAACCCATTCTATTCTCACTACTTTTTATGATTATATATTAATCCACTCTGACATTTTATTTTTGTTCAGAACTTAATAATTTATTTAACCAAAGCAGCTCAGTACTTCTTTGCATAGAAATCAGTTCCCCTCTATCAGTACGGTGGCAATCAGTTTAAAGTTGTGCTGGTTCACAGCATTAGCTTATTTAGGAAATATCTATGTGGACACAGATGTGGTATTGGGTACTTTGTCTCAGGGGGGTGTTCAAAGCTCCTGGGTTTTATATGTTGGGGTACTGGTGTCTGGCAAGATGAAATGAGAATACCATAGCTTTAGACAACATATACTGTCCCAAATACTAAACATCTGTTACAAAGACAGAGAGAGCATAGCGCAGGGAAGCTGTACAGCCCATATAAAATTGTTACAGTGTGCCTTGAAGATATAGGAAGATGGATAGGGGCAAGTTGAAAGGTCGCCATAAAGGGCCTTTCTTCTTTAAAAACTTCCATAGGACATTGTCTTGGTTAGGGCTTGTATTGCTTCAAAGAGACACCATGGCCACAGCAACTCTTATAAAGAAAAACATTTAATTTGGGGCTGGCTTCCAGCTTCAGAGGTTTAGTCTATTATTGTCATTGTGGTAAACATGGCAGCGTGCAGGTAGACACGGTGCTGTAGAAGGACCTGAGGGTCCTACATCTTTATCTTCAAGCGGCAGAGTCTGTGTACTAAACCAGGCATAGCTGGAGGATCTAAGACCTCAAAGCCTGCCACCATAGTGACACACTTACCCCAACAAGGCCCCACTTCCAAACAGTGCCACTTTTTATGAGCTAAGTATTCAAACACATGTGTCTATGTGGGCCCATTCCTACTCAAACCACCACAAATGTGGAGTGGTGAGTTATTAAGGTTTATGTATTCTAGTCAAACACAGCTTCTGTCCCTACTTTTGCCACATCACCTTAGCCTGGACAGAGCAAGTTAATTACTGAAGGATACAGTTAAATTACTTGGGCAATTGCATTCTAAATGCATATTAACTTGATAAAATAGACTTGTACAATTTTCAACCAGACAGAAAATCACAGACAGATTAAAATTAGTTAAAAAATTAAAATCGAACTTCTATATATCTACATGTGAATACTAAGTGTCTTGTACTACGTATACTTCAAAGTCCCTTTGATGTAGGAATTTAGAGGCTCAAATCCCAAGCAGAAGGTTGGAAAGTCTCATGAAATTTAGAGATATAGATCTATACCTTTATGTCATTTTTATTTATTCTAATGTGTTGTGTTTCACAGGCAACAAAACAGTAATTAGATACATTACAGCTTATTAATTTTAAAATACTAGCAAGAAGAGATTATTTGACTCCTTCATAATTATTAAGCTCAATGGATTGAATGTTCAAACCTAACGCCCAAATGATATGCTTAGATATGGCATCTTTGTCAGAGTAGAGCCATCATATATGAAGGTACTGATCTTCTAAAGGAGATGCCAGAGGACACTTTTGCCCCCTTACACCATGTAAAGATTTGTGAGATGACAGATACCCCTGAATCAGACAGGATATCTTCACTAGACACTAAATCTCTTTGATATAAGACTTCTTATCTCCTAGGACTCCAAGCGCTAATGTGTGTTATACATAGACTTCCCATCCATGGTATCTGGGGTACAGCAGGATGAATAGACTGATACCTTCAGCAATTATAAAACTGAAGTAGACAGTGAAGAATCTGACCCCAGAGTGGTCAGTAAAAGGAACTCTAAGTTAAATTCTTTTAACTCTATAGTGCCAGGTCGTTGGCTAGGTTTTCAGTACTAGGCATCAGTTTCCTTTTGTTGAATCGGTCTTAAATCCAATTGGAGAACTTTCATTTACATCAAAGTATGTGTGCCACCAAGGAAACCATGGATCTTGGAGCAGAGGATACAACTACCACTTGACTAAACCACTCTAGTCCCTAATGTTATATTCTAAATATCCGTCCTTATACCCACAGATAAGTGTAGTCCTCACCCCTCATCAAGAAAGCTTCGTTTGCAGAATCTGGGGTTCATTATAGAAAACCACACTTAACTAAGATGCTGAGTGGTTAAGCCCAGACCCAACGGGTACATCTACAACGCAACTCCTGAGCCCAAGGCTCAGTGAACATTGAGCGAGAGGAAGTAGAATCTAAGGTCTTGAAAAACAGGAAGTTGGCTGGGAGATTGTGTCATCTAGAGATGTTAGAAGCTACATCTATGAAGTCTCATGGATGGGGGAAAGCTCACAAAGTCTTAAGTCTAGAAAAAGACCACAGGCAACTAAGGAAAGGTGAGAGCAGGAGAAATAGACTTCCTTAGAGAAGAGTACACTAATGGATTATCCAAAATGAAATGGTCAGCCCTGAAAGTATATGCATAAAGTAACATCTGGATTGAGCAGCATGTATTTGTGTATTTAGGAATATACATATACATGTACATACATTTATCTCACATTATATATCTATCTGGAATACACACACACACACACACACACACACACACACACACCACCACCACCACCACCACCAACAACAACAACAACAACAACCATTAAAGAGGCTATTTCAATGAAGATATGATAGAAAGAGTACAGGAGGGAATTTGAAAGAAGTAAAGGGAAAGTAGAAATGATGACATTATAATCTCAAAAAGAAAGTAAAAATTCTCTATATGAGTTATGGAAGCCAAATAGGTTTCTAGTTAGAAGTTTTCAAAAGCATTTGTGTTTCAGTAAGAATCCAAAATTTTATGTCTCCAAAGATTCTTTTTTCCAGTTTGATTGTTGTCAATAGTTATTCATCAAATGTATCTTTACAATATTAAGTAAAATTGGCTTTCAGAAAATTAGGTCTATAAATCAGGCCAAAAGGTGCATGTGTTTATAAATATCACCAGCAGTTATAGTAAGTTTTCTTTATCCTCAAATCAAACCCTTTCCATTTCAGCCAATCAATACTACCTGAGTCTTTAGTGTTGTTCTTTCATTTATTTTATTGGAAATGAGCATGGGGTACTTTAGTGTGCTCTCTGAGAATGATGGAGGATTCTTTTCCAGGTGGTTTGCTTTTATGTGTTGTTTTCGTTTTTATAACAAATATACAGTGACACGTTTCTTAGAAATTGAAAGTACTTAATTCAAAAGATTTAAAAATCAGTCCTTGTCCAAACAAAGTGATTCTCTTTTAATGTCTCTGTTTATCAACCTGGCTGTCTTGTTTGCCATCAGTAGAATAATGCCCACTGATCTAAGAACCATGAAATGATGTTTTTCTTTCTTTCAGTGTATTAGGTACACACTGCTATTCCTAGGTGGTTGGGGATTCAGTGTGTGAGAAAGAACCACATAAAGTATTCAGGAAGGGGTTGGGGTTGGGGGTTATGAGGTGACTTCACTGTTGAAAGCCTTTATCTGTAGACATCCTTCTGCATTCAGGTTCAAAGGCGGACACCTAATGATCCAGAGAAGGACTACAGAATAATAACAGTCATTGGTTCCACACTATCAATAAACCATTCTTTTGCCATGTTGCCCCAGACAGTATCTTTCTTTGTATTTTGAGAAAAATCAAAAACTGAAGCAGACCAGGCCAAGAACCTGAGAATGCAAGGCAGCCCACAGTGAGCACACCTGCTAGGCTTCCCAGGTAAGTCTCCTAGCTGCCACTGGTCTCGGTACTAACTGAGGCTCACTACCCGGGACCCAGAGCACTTTTCTGAATAATTCTAAAACCACACTCTCGGCCATTCTTGAGCATGTATCTGTGAATCAGCATTCAAGTTAGCTTCTTGTTTCTGATCATTCTTGTTAGTGATTCTACACTGAGCCTCTTAAGAGCATCTTCCCTTCTTGTTTTTATTTGTGGGAAGATCCTCAGCAGCTCTGACCTTCTGCATGAATGAATTCTCTTGTGGGTATTAGCTGTTCAAATTTGATCAAGTCTGAATAGCTCTTGATTGGGCCAGACTGCCTGGTCTTAGCCTTCTGGGTTTCTTATACAATGTTGCTCCCTGTGGCTTAAGAACTGTGGAAGAAAAAAGAATCTTGATTTTTTTTGGGGGGTGGGTGGGTGGGGAGGATTTTATTTTAATGGTTCTCAAATTGTTTTTCTTTTTCTCAAGTATTCAGACCAGAAGTAAAGCCTATGAAAAATTCTTTGAAATTCATTCATTTCAGTGGCAAGCCCTCTTTGATGTCAATGATCTCAGGGCTATGATTCTATCTGTAGAACCCATGAAGCAGAACAATGTCTCAGAAAACTGAAAGGTCAAAAACAATGTGATTACTCTTACCACAAGCATGCAGGTGTGTTATATGTGGTCAACTCTCTAGTTAGTGCTTGATTCAGAAACACTGATGACTGAGATTACTAAAGGAAAGATGTAATGAATACATACATATAGTTTCTTGCCATTGTTCCCTGATTTATACTGAATAACAACCACTTACATAGAAGTTGCATTTTACCGTGTACTATAAGTTATGTAAATATGACTGAAAGAGTAGAGGAACACATGTATTTTCTCTGTGGAAATATATATGCAGCAGTTGAGAATCCACGAAGGATCCTAGACTCGCACACTATGGACAACTACATATAGAAATACAGTATAAAATTCCTATCATACTGTGTATATTTATGTGCATAGACATGACACATACATTCTTAGTTTTGTATGCACAAATTGTGTGACTGCACATGCCCGTGCATGCATGAGTGCACGCGCATGTATATCAGGGATTTTTTCATATAAAGAAAAAGAAAATATCCCTATGAGAGACATAAATTTCTGGGAAAAGTATGAATACTTTGCAGGAGATAAGCAGGTTCAACAAAGGGACTTCCTAGTCTAAATAGATTAGGGGATGGCATTGAGAATGTGTGTGATCTGAAATGGTGCAGATTTCAGCCCCGAGCTGCAGCTTTTCCCAGATTACAGAGCCACAGTCGCATTCAGTTTTATTCACATGCCTACGGAGACTATTTTAGATACAGAGTTGTATCCTCTGATACACATTCTTGGTTTGAGGCTATAATTGTACCATATGAATACTTTTTATATGGCTATGCCTAAGGACTGTTTTGTTGGAATCAATGCCCAGATGTCCTTGAAAATGAATGTTCACGTCAAACTTCATTTCTCTCTCTCTCTCTCTCTCTCTCTCTCTCTCTCTCTCTCTCTCTCTCTCTCTCGTGTGTGTGTGTGTGTGTGTGTGTGTGTGTGTGTGTGTGTGTGTGTAATGGGACTCTGAATAAATCAAGCTTCTGGCTGGCACTGCACTTCCACTAGTTATTACTGTCAAACCCATACATTTTTTCATGCAAATTAATAGACTTTTTCATGCTCCGGGGAAGGACCAGGCAGAGTCATTCTTGCTCCACCTAGAATGAGGCATACATGAGTAGCTAGCTTCAACCTAAATAAATGTTCTGCCTTATGAAATTTCTAGCTGGTACTGAGCTCATGTGACTGAAGGGTTATGCAGTTCATATAAATAAAGTTGTCTATGAAGAGAACATTGTAGTGAGACGTTCATATTTTCATTTTCTATTTGTAGGCCAAGTGTAGTACATTTCCATGTGGACTCTACAATGTGTCCTGTTACTATATATGAAAGGTATTCTGAATACCTTTTATAATGGGCCAGATATTAGGCTGAGACTGGTAGTTGAGAGGTAAAGTGCTTGCATAGAATGTTCAAGGGTCAGGGTTCTATTCTCCATATGACAGAAAGACACTGATGGGCTGTGATGGCTTCTCAGTGAGTTTTGCATCCTTTTCTCTGACTTCCAACTACAACCCACTCTTCCCGAATCAGTCTTTTCAAAACACACTTGCCATCCATCCACCCTTCCATGATCACCTGAGCAAATGTCTATTGTTTACCAAACTTATTTAAATTTCTTGCTCATGTACAGCAGACTGGCCTTGGCTAAGGCTTTGGTACACATTTTCACCCTCTTTTGTCAGTGGCCTAACCTTGCAGGACAACTGTAGCCAGCTTCAGCTCTCCCGCCCCTGTGATGCTCACATGAACTCCTCTTTTGTTTCTCAGTTCTTTTGTGTGTGTGTGTGTGTGTGTGTGTGTGTGTGTGTGAGAGAGAGAGAGAGAGAGAGAGAGAGAGAGAGAGAGAGAGAGAGAACTATTATTGCTATGAAAACTTTTTACATCTAACTGAGATGCTATATTCTCTGTCATTTTTCTCTGATTCTTTCAACTTGGATGTGTGCCTCATTGAAATCTTCATAGTATTTTGTATTATAATGAAGGCAGTCACTCATCATCCTACTTTTTACACTTTGAATCCATGACAATGTGTACTCTGATTATGTGATCTAAAGCTATTTTCTAGCACCTATAAAGCAACACACACCTCAGAGGCAAATATGTGAGTAAGAATAAAGAAACAGTTTTATAAAATGCAGATTTACCTTTGTGAACTTTCTCTTTTTAGGGCTTGTAAGATGTCTCTGCAGATAAAGGTGTTTGCTGTCAAGTCAGATGACCAGAGTTTCATCACTAATACATGGTGGAAGGAGGGGACCAAGTCTCTCAAGTTGTTCTCAACTTCCATAAACACTCTGGCATGTGTGTATATGTACGTGTGTAGGTCTATATGTATACATACACAAAGAAACAAATAAATGTAAATTTTAAAAGTATTTTTTGTCTCCTATGGTATAAAGCTGAATGACTACATAGATCAGATAAATATTCACTAAATTTAGAGGACCCTACAAAACATTATTAATTCAGGAAAATTTATACTTGTCACTATAATTCATAGGCAACCATTAGAAACATTATCTTTCCTCACACTTTCTGTTTAGGTTTGGCTATACAATTATTTTTGCTTTCAGATGGAGTGATGATTGGAGAGAAAGGGTGGGTAGCAACTTTGGATGTGCCTCAATGGGCTACATTTTAAAGGGGAGAGAAAGAAGGAACCGGCCAAGTTATTTTCTTTTGCCGGTGATATGGACACAGCAGGTGGAGAACCATGAAGCATACTGTGCTTAATCTCTAGAGTACAGCTTGGCTTAAATATGGCCATCTCCATAGGAAGTGTGAACGTTCCAACCTAAGGCAGGAACTGAGACAGGTAGAGCGTAGCTTAACTACTTGCAGTAGGCTTCAGAAGTGAGGAATAGGTTCCTGACCAACAACATTAGTATCATGTCTTGTACCTAGTACCCTTCCCTATTTTTTCCCTTCAAATCCTAAACTTATGCTTGAAAATATATATATGCAGAATCCTCTAACTCCAGTACTCAGGAAACTGAGGCAGGAGGATTATGAGTTTGATTCTGGAGTATAGTACCAAATCCTGTCTCAGAATACAAGAAAGAAATGATGAGAAACCAAAAACAAAAAAGGAAGAAAAATCCCTTCTATCATACCTGGGTGATAATTCCATAGCTCTGTGAACTGTAAATCGCAGCTTCATGTGGATCATAAGAGAGTTCAGGTGTAAACAAGGCAGCAATGGTGCATAACAGCCAAACCATGACCCAAATTCAACCGAGTAGTATATCTGAGGAGTTTCTGGACTTGCCTATGTTCTGCCAACACAACTTCATTGCCTCTGCGCTTCTGAACATAGACCATGCATTCTGCACTTCACAGGCTGCCATGCCACCCAGAAGGAACACATGTTGCCCTAAAGACCTGTGCTTGGACCTACAGATTGATACCATGGTGTAGAGTGAATACAGTGTCTTCACCTACACGTAGTTTTCTGCTTTTATAGAAATATCAATGTGCTTGAGGCTGTTTTCCACTTTCTTTTCTAATAGATTCATTGTATCTAGTTTCATGCTGAGGTTCTTGATCTACTTGAATCTGAGCTTTGTACAAGCAGATAAATATGGATCAATTTGCATTCTTTTACAAGCAGAGCACCATTCAGGCCAACACTATTTGTTGAAGATGCTTTCTTTTTGCCATTGTATGTTTTTGGCTCCTTTGTCAAAGATTAAGTGTTCATAAGAGTGTGGGTTTTTTTCTGGGTATTTGATTCTATTCCATTGATCAACCACTCTGTCTCTGTACCAATACCATGTGGCTTTTATCACTATAGCTCTGAGTACAGCTTGAGGTCAGGGATGGTGTTTCCCCCAGAAGTTCTTTTAACTATCCTGGTTTGTTTGATTGTTTGTTTTTCCATATGAAGTTGAGAATTGCTCCTTCCATGTCTGTGAAAACTTGTGTTTTATTGCATTGAATCTGTAGATTGCTTTGGTAAGATGGCCATTTTCACTATATTAATCCTACTGATCAGTGAGTATGGGAGATCTTTCCATCTTCTAAAACCTTCTTTTTTCTTTAATTTCATTCTCCAAGGTCTTGAAATTCACACAGATCTTTCACTTGCTTGGTTAGAGTTCCAACCAAATATTTTATATTATTTGTAGCTATTGATTTGTTTGAGTTAATTTTATATCCAGTCACTTATCTGAAGTTCTTTATCGGCTGTAGAAGTTCTCTGGTAGAATTTTGGGGGTCGCTTATATATACTATCACATCTTCCACAAATAGCGATACCTTGACTTCTTTGCTAATTTGTACCCTTTTGATTTCCTTTTGTTGTCTTATTGCTCTAGCTAGAATTTCAATTATTATATTGGATAGACAAGGAGAGAATGGGCAACCTTGTCTTGTCCCTGATTTTATCAGGATTGCTTCAAGTTTCTCTCCATTTGATTTGATGTTGGCTGTTGGTTTGCTGTATATTGCTGTTATTATGTTTAGGTATGTGCCTTGAATTCCTGATCTCTCCAAGACTTTTAACATGAAGGGTGTTGTATTTTGTCAAAGGTTTTTTTTTAGCACCTAATGAGATTGTCATGTGATTTTTTTCTTTAAGTTTGTTTATATAGTGGATTATATTGATGGATTTTCATATATTGAACCATCCCTGCATACTTGGTAGGAAGCCTACCAGGACTCAATGGGGATGATCTTAGCTAAAATACCCAACAGTGGCATGATGGAACCTGAAGAGACCACCTCCAGTAGATATACAGGGCCCCTAGTGGAGGAATAGGGTTACCAACCTATGTTCAAAGTTTTTGATCCAGAAAGTTTGTTCTTCACTAAAAGAAATATAGGGTCAAAAATGGAACAGAGATTGAAGAACAGGCTATCCAGCTATCCAGTGACTGGTCCAACTTGGAATCTATCCCATGGGTGGGCACCAAACCCTGACCCTATTACTGATGCCATGTTGTACTTGCAGACAGGAGCCTAGCATGGCTGTCCTCTATGAAACTCTACCAGCAGTTGATGCAAATGCTTACAGCCAACCATTGGCCTGAGTTTGGAGATCCCTATGGAAGAGTTAGGGGAAGGACAGAAGGAGCTGAAGGGGATTGCAAACTCATAGAAAGACCAACAGTATCAAATAACCCAGACCCCTGAGACCTCCCAGAGGCTAAGCCATCAACCAAAGAGCATACATCAGCTGGTCCATGGACCCCAGCACATATATAGCAGAGGACTGCCTTGTCTGGCCTCAGTGGGAGAGGATTACCTAATCATGCAGAGACTTTATGCTCCAGGGAAGGGGTTATGGGGAAATGAATGGGCTCGTGAGGAGGTGGGAGGTGAGGGGATGGGGCGCACTCTCTCAGAGGCAAAGGGGAGGGGAGATGGTGTGAAGAACTTTTGGAGTGGAGACTGGGAAGAACAGCACTTGGAATGTAAATCAATGAAACAATAAAAAAAATCACAGTTTAATTATAGAAAGCAAATCCTTTTAATCTTGCCTAACTTTCTTTGTCAGTTATTGTCACTTAAACTTGAGTCAGAATGCTTGACTTTAAAAATTGTTGAGTGTCACTAAAATATGTAAACATATACACATACATTTACATATACATGTTATATATATTAGATGGATTTAGGCCATCAATCACAACAGTTTCAGAAGTAGCTCAAAGGTATTTGGGCCATTTACTATTATATATTTATGTGAAACAGCCTTCTTATCATTATTACATAATCAACATGTCAATCAACTCTGAACAAGTCATTGCTTTGTGCCCTATTATATCAAATTTAAGCCAGGATATGGTATTTATGTAAAATAAACAAACACCACTACCTCACTAGTGTGCAAAATTGTTCATATTTTAGTTGTAGATAAAAAAATTATTTTTAAAAACTTTATGATTTTCTCTAAATATTTGATTTCTGTATCTGTACACCAAGTGTCCCTTCTGAACTTTTTAGGCAAAGGCAGCTGTGAGTGGGAAAGTTCCAAACGTCCTTTCTAGGCAAAGTGATAAGAAAGTTCAGACAGGTGAAAGTTGCAACATTTTCAAGCAGAACACTCACTCTATGCAATGATTCCACCATACAGCAACATCTTTCTTCACTGTGTTTTAATTTCACATATGTTCCAGGATAGATTTTCAGTTATGTTTAAGGCTCCCTGCAGAACTTCAGTTATACCTCATCCCATATGGTTAGGATATATATGATACTTGCTTTCCTTACATTGAAATTAACTAGATTTAAAAGGTCTGAAATTGCTTATGGGATTCCAAGTAAATAAATAATGTATGTCTAGTACAAACATTAAAATGTTGATTATCATGATGATAAGGGTAATTATATATAATGTCCTCAATCACCTTAGCATTCTGTGGGCATCTTTATAATCGTGGCTAACAGAACACACAGGACAAGATGACATTGGCATGTGGATAGCCCTGAACTATTCCAGAAATATAGATGTTTTGACTTTCAATTTGATAATTTATTTTATAAAAGGGAATATGTCATTGTCTCAGAAACTTTTGTGTTGTTTTGATTGACCCTTTCATTGCTTTGAAGTCTTATTTTCTCTTACTTTGTGAAGCCGCTTGCATCAGCCTTTTAAAGATTATATTCGCCCTAGCAAATCTAATAACAAAAAGTCCTTAAGAAACATCTCATTATCCTGATGGCATTAGTGTACAGTTAGTGCATAGTTGTTGAACAGAGTTTATATTTCCTTCTTGAATCTACCTTTTCATAAGAGTTAACATCAAAAAAGTCTCTATTCATCAGTACTTCAAAACTATGACATACTCTTTGCATGTCTACTGGCCACATGACAAAAGCTTTTCCTTGAAATAAATCATGGCATTAATTCCCCAGGTGAGACTTTACCTACTATTTAAACAATAACTACTATAGAAATGTTTGTAAGTATGAAGAAATATTTCTTCACTACCACTCAACAAACTCCCCTCAGTTCTAATAGCCTTCATGCCTTCTGAGACTGATGTATGCTGTCTGACAGTAGCTAGACAGAGAAGTCTTGTATTTTAACATGGCCTAGAATAAAAATGTTATCTTGTTATTAGACCATTCTTTTTGACCTATCTGTGTGACCCCCCAAAAAATCTCCCTGAGTTCTTTTGAGACATCATATGAACCCCATTCACTTGCTTCTTTACATGTTGGTGGCTTTTCCCAGTTAAACATACTATTGTTCAACTGCGAAATTGATCATGGTTCAATGGGGCTCTTGTTTGGGTGCTTTAGTTGAGCCTGACTTTTCTTCCTTACTCCTTATTACATGGCATAACAAAGAAGCCCAATTCAATTCATTCTAAACTTCTATATGCTCAAATGTAATGTGTGCTGTGAGGCACTTGACTTATATTGACCTAAACAACCTGGCCAAATTTGGCTTCATGTTGAATTAGAAATGTACAAAGAAAATGTTACATCATTATGTTTCGATTGGGTCCGGCAGACAATAGCTCATTCAGACTTAAACTGGAAACCACTTATAATCAGGCCAGCCAATAGGTTCCCTCAAATTGAATAGGTATTTAAGTTACTACAGCCACCTTTCTGACTTATGCTGATTCTGCAATTAAAACGAATTGTTGTGGTGATGAGTTTGTAGGTCCCACGGCGCTCGTTTTATGCTTATAAACTCAATACTGATTTGGAACACATAATGCTCATTTCTTGCTATTGAAATAGATATAAATTAACATTGATCTTTTTTTTCATAATTTCCTTCCACCTTTTGAAAGAAACAGTGGTACAGCAATTATCAGATGTTATAAGATAATCAACCTCTTTCTAGACTTTCCTACTGGGGTCACTGTGGTTAGCGCAAGAGCATAGATTTGGAGTTAAATTGATTTCTATCCCATCTACCCCCAACAGAGTGACCACTCCTGAATCACTTTAAAGCCTCTAAGCCTTGATGTCTTAATCTTCAAAACAAGGATCTACTTGAAATATCACTGCAGAAAAGTGGAAAATTTCAGTTAAATACTGAAGGAGAATTTGTCACATATTAATTAGTAAATATCCTTATCTTTTTTGCTCATAACTGCTTGTTAGCTGTCTGAACTGAATAGTAACACTATGATAGGTTTTCAGATGTAATATAATCACAGAGAATAGTGGGCTCTGTTTCCTCAACAATTTTCCTAATTCTTGGGCTCACTTTTTAAAAGCACTCTAACCTCAAATCTGAAATTTTGTTTTCGTATCTGGGCTACTGGAGCCATCCATTTCCCTTCTGGTTCCCCCCAAGATATGCCTTCCACATGGCCATCACATTCTGCCTCTGCTTCTGGCTTCCTTCATCGTTGTTCTTCCAGTTTCTAGATTTTAGAAAATATGTGGTTAGCAAATGGTTGTTAATAGCTATAATCTTAGAGACAAAAAAAATTTTTTTCTACTTTTCTCTCCACCCTTTTGCTTGGAAAAGTTTGTAACTTAACATGAGCAGAAACTGTGCAGATGGGAAGTGAAGGAGGATGGAAATGAAATTAATGTGATATCAGATCACTGACTTCTGTTGAGCTCTGATTAGTCCCGTTGGTACGTAACCTAGGTTATGCTTATTGTACAGTTGTGCGCACTGGAGGAGCACAAACGTTTATTGCTGTCTGCTTTCTGATTGTGGATGAGACGTGCATCAGCAGCTTCACCCCTGGGAGCCTTAAATCGATGGAAAGTGTTCTTAAACTCTGTGACAAAATAAACGCTTTGCGGAATTGTTTTGTTGTTGTTGTTGATGTTGTGGTATTTCCTTACAATAATGGGGAAAGGACCAGAACTGAGGATTCTATTGTTCCACCATATTTCAGTGTATAAGGTAGAATTAGAAACTGATGCTTTTTTTAGAGTTTTTCAAAAAATCCTAAGCCAGTATGTCTTGCCTTGGGTATGCAAATGCTAATATCTATCTCAGCAGCATTAATAAAAGTCAAACTAAGCAAAGAAAATATTAACAGTAACACGAGGAACAGCTTAATGAATTGGAGTTTTTTCTGCCTATACGACAGATTTTAGCAAGCATTACTTAGTCTTGATTTTCATGGTTTGTCAATTAATTTTTAAAATATAGCATTACTTGAATAATTTTATCTTCAAATATTATTTTCAAATTTATTACTATAACTAGTTTGTGAACACTTTCCCTCAATCAGAATCTGTTTATAGTGTGCAAAATGTACAGAGTCAAAGGCAGGGTTGGCAAGTGGCCATTCTTTTGGGCTGGCTCGTAGATTCCCATTCCCTCTTTGCAGAGCAGCAAAGGCAAGGGCCTCCAATGTTACTCCTTTTGCTTGAAAAGACAGAATGAAACTTGATATTCCCCAGAATATTTTACTCATTCTAAAGTCAGCTCTAAGAGAACTCTCTACTTCTGGTTATAGACTGTGGCTGCCTCCCACAGTACTTCCTAGGTAAGCCTGGGTTATGGCACCTCGTTCAGTTTGGAGTTGGTTGTTTGCTGATTGATTTTATGTCTTAGTGCTATTTTTCAGCTGGGAATAGCTGCTAAATAATCATGCTTGTGGAAGGAAAGAATCAATGGACCCTGGAGACAGATATTTACAAAGCGCTGTGCTGTGCACCTGAAGACACTTACAAACGCACCATTTCCAGACTTGGCTGCATGGTGAAATTAACAGGAAGGTTTAAAACAACACTGATGCCTTGATTCTACCCCTGAGACTTTAATTTGATGGTATATAAAGTACACAGGTACCGCAGTGTTCTGTTTTGTTCTTCACATTTCCTGGGAGTTCTTACATGGAAAAGAGCTAGAGAACAGCTGGCTCCTGGGAGCTGAGCATCCTGGAAAGCCTGAACTGAAGCTCTCAGTTCTAGGAAGCAGTGGCATCTGCTGTCTTAATTCTAAGAACACTTTTGTAGTTCTCTGCTTTGGCTCACATCTCTCTACAGCTCAGTGTTTGTCTAAGAAATGGGAGCTTATGCTTTTCCTTTGAGGAAGGCATTCTGAAATCTCATGTAAGCCCCACCATGGTAAATTACATAAGAGGAAACCTTATCTTAGTCTCAGGTAAGTCTTCTTGGGGAAAGGGTGCCAATGAAGAATAAACTCAGGTTGTGACAGGCCCTTGAATCGGAGGGCCTACATGCTGGGCAGTCCTTTACCACTGAGTCATATCCTCACCCCTACTAATTTCATATTCTCTCTCTCTCTCTCTCTCTCTCTCTCTCTCTCTCTCTCTCTCTCTCTCTCTCTCTGTGTGTGTGTGTGTGTGTGTGTGTCTTTGTCCAGTTGGACTAACACTTGCTACTAGTAATGTGGAGAAACCAAAGTTTAAATACTTCCAAAGCCATGAAGAAAGAAAGTATACATAGGATTTGGTACTAACAGATGCACTGTCAGTTCAGGAAAAGACCAATATTACCATTTTTCATAAAGGAGAGAAAAGTTTAGCTTTGGGAGGCAGAGGATGCTTCAGGGATGGAGTAGTTTGCATGCCTTGGACTTGGTTTTCTTACCAGATATTTTTCCAAGTCTTTGAGGACTTTACATGGTAATATCATATATTACTGTGTAATATATATCTGTATTTATTATATAATATATTATGCTTATATTATACTATAAAACTTCATAATATTATATATATTATATATGTATGTATGTATGCATATTTTCCATTGTGAACTTTCACTATCAGCTTTTATCGGTTTGGTTAGCAGGATTATATTAGATTAGTAATTTAGTAAGCACTTGTTGTCTTGAAGACCTTATTTTCTGAAAAGATTCAGTAATGAGGGATGGTTTACCCTAATGTGGGTAGCAACATCGCACAGCTTGGGGCCCAGGGGAATAGGAGGGGACAATTAGGCAATCCATTCAAAGGACAGACCTTCTTTCTTGAACAGAGCCGCATGAATGGAACTCCTGAAACTCCTTGTCAAACACATCTTACTTCCTTCGGTTGCTATCCAGTACTTGGTCGCAGTGAGGAGAAAGCTGACTAATGCTTTGAACAAAGACTAAATAAAGGAGTATAAAGTTAAGTGGTTTTTGTGGAACAAAGTACCCAGTTCAGCAGAACTGGATAATTTATGAATACTATCACTGAACCTTTCCTAAATGATGAAGAACAAGTAAAATACATTGGCTGTTGTTTCTGCAAAGCAGTTTAGGAATGTCCCACAGCAGTTATTCTCAACCTGTAAGTCAAGACTGCTTCGGACGTTAAGCAACACTTTCCATCTAAGACCATTGGAAAACACAAATACTTATACTACTATTCATAACAGTAGCAGAATTACAGTTGTGAAGTAACAATGAAAATCATTTTATGGTTGGGGGTCACCACAATAGGGGGGACTCTATTAAGGGTTTACAACATTAGGAAGGTTGAGAAGCACTGCCATACAATTTCATATAATTTCTCAGATTTCTTGACTAAGGAAGAAACGTTGAGGAAAAGCTACAAGGAGTTCATGACACTATGGGATGTCATGTACTGGAGACTCAGCATAGTCTGGGATCTGGGTCTCAGAGCGAGAGTGAGAACATGCATACACAGGCAGAAATGGAGGAGCAAAGAATCCCAGAGAAGTCTAATGATTTCTAAATATGTATTTTTTCATACACATAGACTTATTAAAACATCACAATTTCTTCCTTTCTCTTGGTAACAGTAATATATTTAAAATGATTTCATGGATATTCACACACTGCAAACCTTAAATTTATCAAAATAGCCACGTGGGATACTTGTGAGATTCCCCACTTGTGTTGTTCATCTGTGACTACTCAAAGATTACAGACAGACAGCCATCATGGGTGGTGGAGCAAGTACTAGAAGTATGTTTACTAAGGTACTTATTGACTTGCGGTCACTAGGGACGTCCTTTAACAAAGTCTGGAAATGTACACCATCAATATTTATGCTTACGAGACACATTGAGATGGTGTGGAGCCATGTCTAACGACAGCTGTGCAAACGGTTCATGTTGTGGTACTCTCCAGACTTAAATATCCATTTGGCAATTCCTAGTTATGTGCAAACACTGAAAATATGTTCACTTTTGATATGTGGCAGAATCCAATTTGGGATTTAGCAGTTAACCCAAGAGAGATCATGTATTATCCGTGTGCTTTCTCTCTCCCCAGTCTCTCTTCCCCGCTCGCCTTTTTAGTGACAGTCCACACAGCCACAGCTCTCCCTAGAGAAGTTCCCAGAGCTCTTTTGTGTTATCATAAACACAGGAGTGAAACATTGGCTGGAAATGTAAACTTGGATCAGGCTTCCAAAACACAACAGAACAATTGGTGGTCTTGTCAAGTCCAGTCCTTTCATTGGACAAAACCACAGCGTTGTCTACGATGCATTGTTTATAAGGCTCGTCCCCATATATAAACTATTTTTTTAAAAAAATATGGGAGCCCCACGTTAAAAAGTGTAACAAGTCTTTGTTTAGAAAAGGCAATTTATCCGTCTGTTGAATTGGTAAAGCTTTTGCTCTGTCCTCTTACAGCCCAAAGCAAAGCGAAGTGACGTTCAGCCATTTAATTGTGTCTGAGTCACAATGAAATTGCTGAATATAAAGAAGTCTTCGCAGCACTTTAAATCATCTTTTAGGGTCCTGTAGTTGTGAGATCAGTGATGTTGTTTTGTGAGCTGCTATGCGCAGAAAATGTGTGCTCTGGAGGTTAGGCAGACACACATGCAAACACATATGCAATTCCCAAGGTTTTGTCAGATTTTATTAGAAAAGGATTTTCCTCCCTGGCTCTGTATCCACTGTCCGTAACCATGCTAATTAAACAAAGTGGAATAGCCTTGGTTTACGGGGTGAAAAGCTCCTGTTGGCAGGATGGTCATCTATAAACCAGAGTAATGAAGGGGCAACGTAGGGATCACTAAAATGACTCCCTAATTGAAGATAAAATATAACTTTGAAGATGTACCAAACATGTACTGGGGTTGCTGCTTATACAAAGGGAAATAATGTACTTGTGAGAAAGGAAATGCCTTTTGGAGACAGGACTAACTTAGGCCTCTCCAGCTTTAAAAGTCCCCGTGCCCTGTTTTATGGTCACAGTGAGAAAGAAGCAAGGTAAATACACAGGCCACCCACTAGGGCAAAGATCCATTGCCCTGTGTGTGTTCTCATTGTAAAAATACACATGGCCACACACACACACACACACACACACACACACACACACACACACACACGCACGCACGCACGCACGCACGCACGCACACAAACTTACACACAAGTGTGCGTGTACAAATAGTTATGCCTTGGGAGTTATTTCAGCAGAATTATAGAAAGTGAAACTAGTACACAATATATCCAGGCTACATTTAGCACAGAGTATTCCAACAGTTCAAGCTGATATCCTTCCTCCTTCTTGTGCTTCTTTGGTAATTTACTCTCATACAAACATCAGATGAGAGCACGATGTTTTGAAAAATAGGATGACACTAGAAGTTTTAGCATGTCCTGTGTGGCTTCATATATTATGTATTAGCACAGAAGTGGATCCAGGTATCAGAACAACAATGTTATACAGATACATATGCTTGTATGTATCTATATTATATCAATATCATTTTATAGAATCAGAGGCTGGAATTAGCTTGGCTTCCATTTCACCTCCCATTTTGTGGCATTGAGGGGGTAAGTCAGTCATCACTTGTCATTCCTTCCTGGTGTTTAGTGATTTGTACGATCACAGTCCTTGATTGCGAACTGGGTTTAGTGACATCCTGAAACGCGAAATTTAGAAAAGAATGGCAAGGAACTATGTCACTTGGGCATTAAGATGTCATGCAGGGAGCTGTCTCATAGAGATGCCCACAGCGCAAGAAACCAAAGGAGTCCTCTCAGCAAGCAGCTAAGGAGGAAATGAAAGCACTCAAGCAACTACTGAGGCGCTACATCCTATGTCCACCAAGTAAGGCTAGACTGGCGCCTTGGTAAATGAGCCTTCAGATGACTATCTCCTTTGTCTCAGCCACTGCCTCAGGCCACACTCAGGAATTTAGAGTTCTCTAAAGAGGTTTGCCAATTACCGACTCTAAGAAACAATGTGCTAGTAAACACTGTCATGTGTGTGTCTAGATACACACTTTATGCACATGTGTATGTGCATATGAGTGTACATGCCTACCTGTGTGCTCATGGAGATCAGAGGCGGGCATCCTGTGTGCTGTTCTATTACATGGTCCTCCATTATCACTCTCTACCTTATACCCGAGACAAGTTCTCTCATTGATCTTGGAGCTAGGCTAGTAGTTAGTAATGCTCAGCGACTCTATATCCATATTCTATATATCTATATTCCAGCACTGGGATTATGGGACCTGAGCAGCCACACCAGCTTTGTATATGGATGCGAGGGATTCAAACCGCAGTCTTCATTCCTGGCTAGCAAGAGCTCTTCCCCATGACAAAGCCTTCTCTCTAATGCCAGTGGTATTGTTCTAAGCTATAGATTTGGGTGTAATTTGTTATAGAGCAATAAATAGTCAATACACGAGAATTAGAAAACTATCATTAACTGGCAAATTTTAAATCATGAATAGACAATCTGTATATGTATGCAATTTAAATTTAGTACTTTTATTCCCACTTTCTTTTCTCTTTTAAATAAATGTTTTATTTTGGGTCCAGTAATTTTTTCCTATTTGAAATAGTCTGTTGGTATAACTGATCTAGGTGGTAAAAGTCTGTCACATACTGACTGAATTCATTATTCAGGAAACTGGATTTTATCCACTCAGATTATAGATTTGCTACATTGTAACTTTTACATTTGTTTGGATTGTGTGAGATTTCCCTGCATGCATATAAAATGATTTGATCAGATTCACTTTGTTACCCTCCCTTCAATCCCCTCCCTGTGGTCCTCAGCACTTTTCTCTCCCAACATCACATTCTCCTTTGAAAGCGCAGCGAGTCTACTTGCTGACAGAAGGTGTGTAGGACCTTCTGTCAGAGCACCGGTAACCTCTCAGAATGTGCACCCCTGAGGAAAACTGACTGTTCCTCCTTCAGCTGCCATCCATTGCCAACAGCTCCTCAGGTAGGGGTGGAACTTCATGAGCTCCTTGCCATTCCATGACAGGATTTTGGCTGGCTTGATCTGGTTCAGGCTTTGTGTGGGAAGCCATCGCTGTTGAGAGTTGATATGTATAATGGCCCTGTAATATCTGGCAAATACAGTTTGGTTACAGATGTCCACCATCTCTAGCTCTTAAAGTCTTTCTTCTCTTCCTCTGAGCCATGGGAGGAGGTTGTGACACAGATGTATCTCGTGCTAAGCACTCCATGAGTCTCTTAGTCTCTGCACTTTGACCAGCTCTGGGTTCTTCCTATTAACCACCATCTGTTGCAACAAGAAACTCACCTAAAGTAGGTTATGAGATGCTCTAATCTATAGGTATAAACTAAGACTTTATACTTATGTATATGGGTTACTATACACAATAATGAGTTCTGTCTTGTGGAGCAAGATTTAAAGACAATCAGAAAGTGGATTACTCCTATAACATCCTCGCCATCAGTGCACCCATGGGCATATCTTGCCAAGAAGGTTGTTCTTGTAGCTTCCAAGGTTTATTGCTGGGTAAGACTATGATGACTCTTCTCACCAGCGGCATTCATAGAACGTTTCACCTGCATGAAAATTAGCCAGTGGGAAGGAAGCATGCAAATCGGTACCAGAGTGATTTTCCTGTGTCCTATGATTCAAGTTTGTGATGTCTTCAGCAAGAGTGTGTTAGCATCAAGTTCTAGAAAACATAATGATAATTACAATTTCAGAAAGCACAATGATACTCTTCTGTGATGTTCTGAGGGGGTGCTATGGGAATCCACTGACCAACAACTTGAAAAAGAGGCAAGATGGCACGTGGATTTTTATGTGATAGTTTTTGGTGTCTGGAAGAGATCTTGTCCTCCTATTATGAGCTAACTACATTTAAAATCCTTTTATATGCCTATATAACAATACTTTAGAATGTTTCTATAGTAAGAGGCTTTCATTTTAAAACATTCTTGACTGAAGTGCTATCAATTCACAGTCTGTGAAAGTGAGTAATTGTCACAGCTTCAGCACCAGCACTCTTGTCCTGGGTTGTGGAAAGGACATGATGTAGGTGATATCTGTAGCTACATTATATATTATATATATCCTGCATTTTTATCTACTATTTACCAAATTTCTTTGTGTGTATCTGCAAAATTTTATAAACTCTAGTAAAACTACACTTGCAGATTATGTATTAAGGACAAAATTAAGGTTGAATTAGGTAATAGGACAGAGTTATGATTTAACTGGATTAGTGCCCTTAATGGAAGAGGCATCCCTGAGGGTACATAGTTAAGCAATGCCAGTGCACAGAGACCATCAGAGATGAGGCTACGAACAAAGACTACCTCGGTTGAAACCTGATTCTGGACTTTTCAGCATCAGCAACTATGACCAATATATTTCATTCAAACCACCCAATCAGTATTTTATTATGACAGCTAAAGCTGACTAATATTTACTCATATTATGGTATTTTTAATTTTTTTAATTAATATTTTTTAGTCACTTGAAATCCCAATACCAGTCCCCTTATCTGTATCAAACAGATTCTCTCTCATTCCCCTCCCATTCTCTTCTGAGATTGGGAGACCCCCCTGGATCCCCTATCCTGCTGCACATCAAGTCTTCTGCAAGACTAGGTGAATCCTCTTCCACTAGGCCAGATGAAGCAGCTCAACTACGGGAATGAGATACACAGGCAGGCCAGAGATTCAGGGACAGCCCCTGGCTCACTTGTTGAGAGACCTGCATGAGGATAAAGTTGTACTTCTGGTACATAACATTTTTACATCCTTTTCTTTCAATAACAGAAGACAGATTATCAAGAATAAATGTATGTAGTTGAAGAAAGGAGTCCTTTATTACATAAAGGGAAATATTAGTTTATTATAAAAATGAATTCATAATTTATTAAGCAGTTAACCATATTGGAGCTTATATTATCCGATTTGAGGAGTAAACTTGATATTTACACTTTGTTTCTTCTTGGAATATCCTTTAAGACATAAACAAGATTTAGGAATTATTTGGTTTAAAGGCCTGCGCATTATACTCTTATCCTAGTTCATTCACTGAAAACATTTTTTTCAGAGTTTAAACAAAGCCAATCAACAAAGAGAAGTGGCAATTTGGCCAGCAGTATGACCACATTATGGACCTGCTCCATAAATTTTTCCAGCCAAAAATCCGTGTCTCGCCTACCTGCAGAGCTTATTCCTGGCTTACAAATACATGAGACTCAGACTATGGTTATTTAATTTGGCCTTGACAGTTTCTGGGGCAGTCGCCCCTATCTACTTTTCTAACTGCTGGCCAGGCTACCTTCCCAGAGCTGTACCCCAAGTACTTGCCGTTTCTCTGACCATGTGCTCCTCATTCATCTCCCCTCATGGCAGCTTCCTCCTATCTTCTTGTTCTTCCTCCTTCTCCACCAAGAAGAGGAAGAATGGGAAGAGAGGAAGCCATCATGAGGGGAGATGGACCAATAGCAGAGTATCAAAGGACTTCACACTTAATGAAGTGTAACCACAATCAATTATGATAAATTGAAATAAAAGACACACACACATGTGAACACACAAACACACACACACACACACACACATCTTGAGGCTACACTCTTGGCAACTGTCTTCAGACTATGGTACGTCTATGGTTTTTCCTACAAAGGAAACTTCCTGCTTTCTGAAATGGAGCCTATCTCTGAGTATGGGTGCTGAGTATGCTTATATCCACAGCTACTCGTACAGGTAGCCCAGCCCATAGACTCCTTGCACTACTCAGACATATACAGATTTGTAAGACTTTGAGAGCAGGAGAAGAACTGGTGACAGCCAAAGCAGTGCTTTCTATGCTTGTAGGGAAGAATTGAGGGGTCCCTAGAAGTACCCTGAGGTGTACGTTCCTGTCAACTTAGGGTCTGCTGTTGCAGAGACAGAGTCTCTCTGGCTTCATATTTTTCTCTAAGGAATTAAAATTAGACATCTTTCATGACAGACATCATTTATAAAATCAGTCTTGATTAGGTCATCCACTAGTTTGTATTTCTTGAAACTAAGAGGCATTAGTGATAGTGATTAGTGATGGACTTAGAAATCACAGAGACAGCCTAAATTGCCACGAGGCATTTCCTCAACCTTGGCCATTTTCTGGATGCTTACAGCACTTTATATACCTGTACACACCCTTATTTAATAGCTCTAGATCTAGACTGCTTTCTGGTCTCCTTTTCTATGACATGCCCAAAGACATGATTCACCTTAGATCAAAAGTCAAGCTGTGAATCACTGGGGCTATTTTATTTCTGCCTAAAAAGCTTAAGTGACATGGGCTAATAGGGAAGCCATCTGTCACAATGATGAAGGAAATTGGCTTCCCAGGTTGTTCTTTTTGTACTAGGTAGAACGATCCGGGAAAGTCGTCCTTTTGTATGTAAAGATCCCATTTTCCACAGCTGATTACCTATGTAGGAGACTGCTCAAGCTGAAGTCTCCTGTCATTTAATGGGTGACAGTGGTAATTTTCTGCTCAATTGCTAATGGCATCTCTAACCTCTACAGAGGATAAGGGTGGTATTAGTGGGGCTAAGATACAGATTCTAATGCTGGCCAACTACAATCAGGAGTGTAGGGCCATCTTTTAAGGCTGCTTCAGATCTAGCAAGGGACAGTTAAGACTAAGGATTCCTTCCCTCTCCAAGTTTTCTAGAAACAAGTTACTGTCTTGAGAAACCTCTTCTGGGCATTATGAGCTGTGAGCATCCTGTTTGATGTGCTGACACATTTGCATAAACTCTGCAGAGAGGAACAGATAGGAATGTAATAAACTACTAGAAATAACAAGTACTGAGTCAGGTATGACAGATGTATAGTTTTCAGCATGGATGAAGACAATCATGGCAAGAGAGAGCAAGAGAAACTGTCAGCCAAGTATATCAAAGTGACTTCTGCATGGTTCTACTTCCAAAGAAGGTGAAAGAACTCCTGTAGGTGAAGTCAGGACGTCAACATTTCAAAAGGGTACCCAGGTGATCTGAATGTGAGCAAAGAGCCCACACCTACTTTCTTCATTCAAGTGGTTCTCCTGTACTATGTATTCTTGGGGCAGATGTACTCCAGTGCGGAATAGCTGGTGGAAGTTTGAAAAAATAAAAGAATAGTGGGTTCTTTTTTTATCAATGTATCTTTGTGTCTGTGTAACTATCTACATATCATCTATCTCTACCATGTATTTATCTATCATGTATATACCACCTGTTTATTATGTGTGTATGTATATATGTATGCATGTATGTATCTTTTATCTATCTATCCATCCATCTATCTATCCATCTATCATCTATCTACATATGCACCTAGCATCTACACTCTAGCATCTACATAGCTTCAACTACAAGTGTTATATGATCATTTCAGTCTTCCTTTAAAAATAATACAAATGCCATGCACCTTCTGTACTACTCTATATCCAAACATACATAGTTGATCTTAAGGGTGGAGAATTCTGTGAATGGTCTGCTAGGCAACTGAAGAGTTTCCTTTCACACTACTGACATATTCTAAGTCAGGTAACTTAGGGAGAATGTTAGGCTGTAAGCTAGTCTGCAGCTGCTTAGTTTGGCTATGGACCCATTATATCCTTCAAAGGTTCATTTGATGGGAGATTTGGTCCCTGGTGGGGAGAAATTGAAGAGTTCTGTAGAATCTTATAGAAAGTCCTAGAATCAAGGATAGTATGAGGGGAGTTCTGTGATTACCTGGAAGTTTTCTGGAAACAGGTACGAAGCATGAGTTTGGCCTCACCCAATTCTATCTACTTCATGGCTTACGATGTCGCCACTACATGCATTGCTACCACCACCATCCACACTGTACATCTATTTAACAAGGAATTAAGCTGATGTAAGTGCCTTGGCTCTAAGTCCCCTGAGTTGTGAACTAATGTGCTACTTTTTAACCCAGGTCAGATGTTCCTTTATGGCGATGAATCTCTTATTGACACAGTAGCTATGGACCCAAGCAATGTGCTCATGGGGCCTACACCCATGAGCTCTTAAGAAAAGATCAGAAAGTCAAGGAGGGCTGGAGATCACCCAGAAACTGGATATTTTCCCAGAGAAAACCCAGTCATATCCTTTGTGGAAATAAGAACAAACATTAGCAAACCCTTTAGCAACTCAATGGTCATAGCGGTAGATAATTAGAAAGCGTGGCAAATCCTTTTAAAGGGAATCAGCACCAGAGACAGGCTCATTTGTGAAGACTTAAGAGAGGATGGGAGAAATTAATGTTATTACTAATTTCCTGTGTTTGGGTTGTTAATTTCCTGCTTTATAGAATCAGTCTTTTCTACATACCGAAAGATGGTTCCAAATATTAGTTTTAAATTCTCTCATTATTCAGTGTTATTTACTTTGCTATTGCATAGCTCTGAGCAGCAAAGCATTGCTATGACATGGATGGATTGCTTGTGTTTTCCTAATTGCATCTCTTTTATCTCCATAGAGTAGAAATATGATTAAATGGAACTTCCACGTAAATTAACAGGCAACATAAACAGAATTACTATCTCTGTCACTGTTTATATTAATCTAATTTTTGTTCAGGTACTGCATTGCAAATCAGCAGGGACTATGCAAAATGATTGAGTAAAAGTCTTCCACTCAAATTATCAGCCATGCTTTTCAATTTCATTCTATAACCAAAAGCTATAATCATAAATAAGTAGAAAAATTTTAAATACTTATGAAAATGTCTATATATTCCTCGAAAGAAACCTGTCATGAACCTCACAGTGGCAGGCATACTAATTTAAATATAATATAGTATTAATGTAGTCTAAAATATCTGATGGCAGAATTGTGGGCCTAGTCCCAATCCATGCATCTACAAAGCCAGCATTGAGAGCTCACAGGACATTGAGGAAGAGGAAACAGGATGATTTCAAGAGCCAGAGAATCAGGGTTTTATTGTGAGAAAGTGCTAACAAGACTAGAATGATGTGTATATAATTACACACACACACACACACACACACACACACACACACACATACACGCACACATGTGAATGCACACACACACACACACACACCTGTGCATACATGTGCACACATGTGTATGCCAAGGTAAACAGAAAGTTTAACTGACAATTACACTAGGGCAGAGTCTTTAAACTAGTAATTCTCCTCACAGTCTGAGCTGTGGGCTTTAGTAGATACCTTCCTTCTCAGAGATCATCCAGGATGCTTGCTACTGTTACATACATGCTTGCACATCACTATACTAAAAAGAATCCAGGGAGAGTGATGAGGTAATACTTTTAACCCTGAACTGCAAAAGCCTGTGGCTCTTGTCTGGTTAGCACTTTCTCATATTTATGGGCTTGACAACATTGATGAAATGCCCACGTGGTCTGTAACTGAGTTCAGCTGACAGCCAACATTGAGTGAAAACCTGTAGGTCCAACAGCACACAGTGAACTGTGAATGAAAGTCACTCGTGTATAGTTGGAAGCTTACAATTTACTGATCTTTGAGATGTGTGACCAGCTAGCTAGCCTGGGCTCGGACTCCTGTCCACAAAAGCAGGGAGAAGATGAATGAGTTTCATTTGAATTGCTAAGCTTTGGAATAAGTTTTAATCCAGCAGTAGATAACTAATGTATATGATCATTCTAGTGGGACAAGCTACAGTAGGGGAAACAGAAAGCAGGGAAGAGAACCAAAGTGTTGGAGATGCAAGTAAGGAAGATACTTCTAAAGAGAATCCTTCTAGGCTAACAGCAGAGATTTGTAACACCCCCAAATTAACAATTCTCCTGTAACTAATACTCTCTGGATGATTAACTATATTTTCTCATGATACAAACCCACATGCCTAAGACAGCTATCTGACCGCATCCACTCAATGGCCAAGGCAATCAAGTTCAGTTCTTCCAACTCACATCACTAGGCTAGAATGTTGAATGTTTTTCTACTCACCACAGGGAGGTAATGTAGCCTGCATATAGAGCAACCATAAGATGAACAGGTAATGGAGTGGTGGTTCAAAGGCACAATAGAATTTTAATTAGCCACAGAAAAGGGTAATATTTGTGAGGAAAAAAAACATTTTTAAAGGAATGTAATTCCTTATGAGGTTCTGGGTAAAATTATGCATTAGAAGATTTTTTGTATATGTAGGTTTCAATTGACAGGGCATAGATTCCTGTTACCCCATTGAATGCTACACTCACATTCTATCGCCTATTGTCTCCTTTCTCTATGCTTAACATCCTCTATAACTGACTATGACAATTGTTTGATTCCTGTTTCTTTTACATCTTCTTTGATCATGTCATTTGGTTTCCCTCTTCTATTTTATGGACTCCAGGCTAACCTCTTTAATTAAGTTATATAATCATAATTTCACCCAAAAGCACACTTGTGCCACAATACAACACCTAGGTCTAAATCTTAGGAACTTTAAGGACTATTATTAAAATTCCACAGAATAGCACTTTGAGGAAACAGCTTCAGAAATACTGGATAGAGATGATTCTCTGATCAACTAAAAGGTGAGCTAATGATTGTCATGATTGATCCATGTACTAGATGCTTTCCTTGGGATCAAATATCCTCTAAGAATTGTCAACTGTCAATCAAGATTTCTATAGAAAGTGGGCTTGAAGTGAGTCATGGCTAAGCAGGAGACATTCAGAGTTTACGAACAATTTTTTCAAAAGAGAAGACTCTGGGCAAAATCACAGAGTTGAGCAACATCATGCTTGGTTTAAAGAACTATTCTGTTAACTCAGGCATACCACGTGCTTTAGGGAAACAGAGGATGTGAATAACTGCAAGTCAGTTAGCTTAGGGATGGGATTTTATCCATATGGCCTTACATTCACAAGCTCTTGTACCTAATACATCTTAAATATCATGATTTACTTACACATGGGAAATATGTGCTTCTTTATGGATTAACAGAAGCAAAATTTATTGCCTACTAGATTGTGGCTCTCTAACTTTTCTATATATTATGTTGGGAATGGGAAAATCTGATGACTTTAACCCCATTCTGTGTTATGGATACAGGCACAGATAAAATCAAAGCATAATCTATAGAAACTGTCTTAGTTCGGGTTACTATTGCCGTGATGAAACACCATGATCAAAAGCATACTGGGGAGGAAAGGGTTTATTTCACACACAATTGTATGTAACAATAAAATAAAGGACTGTAGGCAGAAAATCAAGTAAGCCAGGAATGTGAAGCCAGAAGCTGAAGCCAAGGAGGAGTGCTGCTTACTGACTTGCTCCCCTGGCTTCCTCAGTCTGCTCTCCTATAGAACCCAGGGCCACCAGCCCAGTGATGGCATCACCCACAATGGATGGGCCATTCCATATCAATAGCTAATTAATAAAATATGTTTCAGTCTGTGCACACCCTGATCTTATGGACATTTTTCTCAATTAAGAATCCCTCCTCTCTGATGACCTTAACTTGTGTCAAGTTGATATAAAACTAGACAGCACAGGAACAATTCCTCAGAAGTAATATCTAGATTCTTTTGATTACATATGACTACATGCATGGTATACATACACCTGTTTACTCATCTACTTGTAACCATGGGCTTTAGGTGTTTTTCATTCGTAGGGTTTACCTAGGGACTTCACCCACTTAGTAACTGCTCATTTCACAGCTCAACATTGTACCAACCTATGCAACAGCCCTTACAGCCACACCATGCTCAGCTTAATTAAAAGCCAAATGTACATCTGTCACGTTTGTACACAGTTTGTGGGGACGGTGATATTTCCTCTAGTGTCTGATTCAGTCATGTAGGTTTTGTCCTACAAAGGGAAATTCACACAATTGTTTGTAAGAATTGCTTGGCCATGGTAGGCCTCCTGGGCTGGGCAGTCCCACTGTTTGCATCTTTGAAGATAATAAGAAAGGATAGGAGACTTATTCTTTGGGAAAAACTTGACAATTGAGTATTCTGTGTCAGGAAGGGAGCAGTTACTTTATGTGGGTATTTTCCCTGCAGCTAGACTTTAGGGGATTGTTTTCTATGACCTTTGAAACAATTTTAATTTCCTCAACACAGAAAGGCTATTTCTTAATCTCAGCAGCAATTATGGTGAAATAGTTCTGGGTATGCTTAAATAGAAAGTAACTGTCCTCACCAAGCAGTTCTATTGAATACTGTTTTCAAAGAGCTAGTTCAAAAGGAGAGAAGGGAATAAGGAAAACAGGAAAGAGGAGATGAAGGAGGGAAAAGAGAGACAGAGAGGGGATGAGGAGAAGAAGGAACAGAGAGAGGACTTGAAGAATGTTGTATAAGAAAAAGAGACAGAGAAATAGAGAAGAGAGAAGGGGAGCCCAATACAGGATGAGGGTATGGAGGGATGAGGAGAGGAGCTTAGAAGGAAGCAGAGGCTGACATAGATACATAGCTTCCTCGATGATTCTGCTGATGGATTAGTTTATGCTGCACTGGTAAAGTCCAAGTCACAGAAGCTCCTCTACTTTGGATATTCTAAATTCATATTTTAATTCTCAAACGTATTATCAATTCAGATTTTACCTTTTGGTTCATGAAGCAGCATACATTCCAACAAATGCTGTCTGTCTTCCTACATCTAGCTTAGCTTTCATTTGTACAAGAAGCTGCCACCCCTTCTTCATGGAACCAGGTTCTCGTGACATCCTGGGATTTCTCTCTGTGGTTTCCATTTGCCTCATTTGGAGGCTTTCCTTTGGGACCTGCTGTGTGTCTTTAAGGATGTGGATGCAAGTGAACACCGATGCTTCCCTGCCACCGTGTAAACTGTACAAATGATCTTCTTCCACAGCATGCCTACTAAGAGTTGGTGTGAATTCTTGAAGCAGAGATGTTTTTGAAATACTTTGAATTTTAAGTTTAAAATACTTCCAATAACTCAAAGAGCATTCTTCACTTAATGATACTGGCAGAATGCAGAGGTAAGTCCTAGAGGAAGAATCTGTTCTCAGACTGTATATAGAATAACTCATCCTAGATAGCCTGAAGCAGAAAACATTATAACATTTTCATACATTTACATTTAATACATTTACAATAGGTCCTGGTTTTATCTTGAGGCTAATTTAAGCTTGCTTTCTACTCCTTGTATTTTTAAATACCATAGAGTATTTATTTAATATTTTCTTATGCTGACAGCAATCAGAATATATGGGAACCTAAACCATGAGTTTTGGCTGTGTTTCAGCATTAACAAATCTGCACTGCTTTTCTGGCTTCTTCTATTAAGATTTTCCATCCTTCTCTATGACACTTGCATTGAATTATTCCTGCCAAGGTCTATTCTTTTCTCTGGGAGAACAGAAGACAAATCCTATTTCATCTATTTTCCACCCCTCATTCCTCAACAACCATCTAGCAGAACATCAGCGTGAAGGAACTTATCACTCTGTTTCTTGTTCTGATAATGAAATATCTGAGGCAGGCTACTTTGTAAGGAATAAAAAAAGTTTTGTCTTGACTCTGGTGAATCAAAGTCTAGGGGCCTCATCTGGCAATACCCATATTGCTGGAAGATCATCATAGGACAAGAGCCAGTGACTTGAGAAGACAAGAGACTGGTTTCTATGTCTCGATGAAGGTATTAGGGTTCAATCATGGAGGCTTTATCTCATTGAACTAACCCAAAGGCCTATTTCTAGACACCATAGTCAAATGATATTCCAAGTTCTCTAAAGAAAAAAAAATCTATTTTTTTATTCTCTGTTTGTGCATGTCTGTCAGTCTGATTGTGTGTGTGCATATGTCTGTATCTGTCTGTGTACATGTATGTGCTGTGCACATTTGTGAGGTAGCAGTGGATGGCATACGTTTTTCTGGAACTAGAGTTACATGTAGTCATAAGCTCCCCAGAATGGGTTCTAGGAAATCTGAACAAAGAGCAAGTGCTTTGAACCACTGAGCTAATCCAGCCATGATTTCCATCTTTTGATCACTTCACAATGGGTAATATGTGCACATATGAAGCTACAGGAAACAAGTAAATCACATCCAAGATATAGCAGGGTATCTCACATAGCTCCCACCTTGGAGTGTCAATGACAGAGTTGCCAGATGTTTCAACAACAGCACAGAAACAGAAAGAACACGACAAAATTTTTGGTCATCAAAATGCAGTCGCACCCACCATTTTTCAGTGAGACCATGCAGATATTTTAAAAATCTAGTTCACACAGCTCAAACTAGCTGTGCAACTTGCAAAACTTCTACCTTAATTATGTGAACAAGACTTTATATTCTGCGAGAAGAAAAAACATCAGAATTCTTTATTTAAGAAAACCGAACTCATGAGATTATCAGAAAGTAGATGTGGGTGAAAACTCTGGAAAGTTCTAATTATTAGGGAGTTTCTTAGACCTTTTATAACTTTGTATTGTGTTTTTTTCATCCCGGGTTCTCATTACTTATTAGAATTCATGCTATACAACAAATGAAACAGCTATAATTTAGAGGGGACAGTCTGCTACCTGGCAATGTCTTAATAGGTCATTGTTGAAAGATTTTATGTATATTAATATCATCTATAAGGGCATTAAATAACAATCCCCCCACTATGAAGAATTCATGTGCCAAGACACAAGAACACAGGCAATACAATGCCAGCGCTCTGCAGACATGTTTTTAAAGAGGGCAAGCACTGGATCCGTGTTATGTCTCAGATGGCCCAGTACAGAGATTGCTGCATTCATTTCCTTTCCTTTGTGCAACAGGGGAAATGGTTCACCTCAGCTGCAGAGCCTTCCTATAGTATAACAACCTTTCCTCATCCTGTTCCAAACCATTGATGCCTATTTGCCACATCATCCTGCCGATTCGGAGGCACATCATAGCTCTTCAGTACTGGAGAGAACTATTTCTGTGTTCCCCTACACTGAAGCCACTGAGTAGAGAAAAACCTCATACTAGGTCCACCTTAATCTCTTGTCTGTAAGACTTGGGCTGTTCTGCTTCTTTGGATCCATTTCTCAATTTGAAATCTGACATAATGACCTAAGAGTTATTCTATAAGTACTCAATGCAGAACTACATACAGACTGCTGCTTAGGGGTGTTTAATAAATATTATCTCTACATTTTCACTTTTTTTGTTACTATATGTAGAGGAATTTTAATCCAGCAACATGGATTCTCTTGCAAGAGATCACACCCAAAGATCTTCCAGGTCTTTGTGATCTGACTAGAATGCAGAGACATGCTCTAGATTACAGTATGATCTGGCTGGAATACTGAAATGCCCTTAGTATACACCTTTAATCCCTAACAATAAAAGTAAGTTTAGCTTGTAGAAGCTATGTTTGAAAATGATGTCTAATTGATAGACAAATTGACAAGTTAGAGAAAGATTAGGAAGAATGAGTCAGAGAAAGGATATGTCTCAGAAGAACAGACAGGAAGGAGAGGCTATTTAGAGCAGCACAGGGAAAGAGATGTATGTGGCACTTTTTGCAGGTGAGTTTTACAAAGCCAAGGAGGAGCGAGAAAAAGCAAGACATAGGTGAAGACAGAATGAGCCAGAGAATAAGAAGCCAGATTAGAACATATTGGCAAAGTTAGTATAAGACCAAACAGAACAATTAAGTAAGAAGCAGAGAGAGAGGCAAATTGAATTAGTAAACTTGGAAAATTATACTGTAAGGAGGCTAGAAGCTTCCAGGCCAAGGTCTAGAGATAGTTAGAACAAAGAAAGAAGTGCCCTGGGCTCAGTATGAGTCATGTATTTACACAGCTTGGGTATGACTCTCATCTCTTCTCTACATCTGCAAAAATATAAGTGAAATTTTCATTGGTTTTTGATATTGTATTCAAGTACAACATTTCTCTCTTTTCCCCTACTTGAAATCTCCCATGTACTCCAGTCTTTTACAAATTCATGGAGCCTTTTTTGTTAATTGCAATGTCCTTCATATACATGTATGTGTGTATATATATGTATATATATATATAAACTCAATATATAACTCAATATTAACTCAATCTATAAGTTCATATTTTCCATACTAGGTCAATACCTATTCCCATAATGTGTGCTCCATGGACCATGTTTAATGAATAACTAGATTAAGTCCTGGTGACTGTTTGCTATCAGTTTATGTTAGTACACGATGAATGTGACCTAGATGTTCACACACAGAGCACTAGAATAAAATATTACAACAAGGAGAGCATGTGTCTCATTTCTCAGAAGAGTGTTTTAATCACATGCTACAGACAGAAGCATGTACTTTTGTAAATTCAGCAATTGTCCCCTGGGGGTTAATAGCATGGCTGTTTATAGACCTGTGACTGTGTGTTATCAAAAGCTATCTCTATGTATGATAGGTTTTGGAACAAGACGTTGGAAGGCATGGTGGATGAGGCTTCTTCCTATTCCATTTTCCGTACTTTATGGCTCTCAGAATCATAGCTCCTTAAATGTTTTTCAAGTGAGTCAAAGGTACTTGGTCAAGATGTCCTTATAAATGTCTTTCCTTTCAGACATTCTTCAAAGAAACCTCTAACCCCCATCCTGTAGGTGATGGAACAAAAGGAGTCATTGGTTCCTCAAGAAATGTCAAGGATTTGCATATTACTCTAGTTTGAGTGGTCAGTATTGCTCTTTTAAAGGTAAAGTGTAAGAGGATCAATGGAAATATCAGTCACTCGGACATGATTAGTGCACATACAATATGAGGCAGCATCTTTGGGGGCATGCCTAGTGTCTGGATTATAAGAAGTTTCTAACAGCACTGCTAGCTCAAGCATATAAGCAAACCCTATGGATCATAGCACCATGCCACCTAGGCCTAAAAAACCAGGCCCTTCCTTAGGAAGGTTGCAAAGATACGCAATGCAACAGAATATTCTGGGGACAGATACACCAATCTGGAACTGACAATAGTATATGAAATAGAATTCATTACAACTTAGAAAATATTTTTCTCCCCTTCATTATCAGAAAACACATTCCTTTTTCTTTCTTTTCCATTTTTCCTCCTCCTCCTCCTCCTCCTCCTCCTCCTCCTCCTCCTCCTCCTCCTCCTCCTCTTCCACCTTCTTCTTTTTGTTAAAAAATAAGCAGAACAGAGATATCTAGTAACAAACTCTGAAGATTAGAATGGAATCATGGGCTCAGCATGACCACTAGCTGGCTTATGAAACCTTTCCTTTATCCGGAGAATAACAAAAGCATTTTGTTCCAGAATAAAATGCTAGCAGAATGGTTTGATATAGAACAATCCTTTATCACAGCTATAGATGGTGACATGTCCTTTATGGTTATTTGTCATAAAAATGAATTATTTGAATGTCTGACACATCTGAGATGCTTTATATGTACATGATTTATATATGTATATTTCCCTTTTCCATTTTTCTGTTCTTAATAGCTGTAAAGAATGGAATGCAATCTAGTTCTCTTAGAGTGTTGCAGAATTTTAATATGAAAAAAGAAATGGAATCAGACTGGAGTACTGCACAACAAACTTGGAAAGAAACCCAAATTGCCTTATTGACGAGAAGTACATTATCTTGAGTCAGTGTGCCAGTTTGCAACAATTGTTGGACTTGTCTGTTTCTATTTCCTCTATTTATAGTTAGTCCTTGAACCAGAAGCATTTCAAACAGACATGCGAAATAATTTTGCACACACATACACACATATATCAGAAGCTATATGGTGAACAATGAAAATCGTTCTTTGCAAAACATGCTTGCACATGTCTGGTAACAGTTATAAGATTTATAACCTTGCTGTAATAGTAAGAAAACCATCTATTTATCATTAAGCTAAGTTTAAATATGTTCTTGATCTCAATCCAATAGATTTCACTTCTCACTTTGCCCTGGAACACAAGAAATAATTTGCTCCTTTTACCAAGGCACTCACAAATAACCTTAAGTATCTCTCTGTATAAGAACCACTGGGTAGTTTCAGACTGTTTTCTTAAAATCTCTAAAGTTCTGCAAGACCTATATGAGAAGCAGTCTCGAACACCTGAGATGGTCCTGTGGAAGAGGGTAAGGTCAAATACTCAAGGGTATGTGCGTGTGTGGCCTCCATGTATGGTGGTACACAACCACGTGCGTGCAGTGTCCACAAAGGCCAGAAGACTGCATTGAACAGCCTGGGACTCAAGTTATAAGCAATTGGCAGCTGCCAGGTGGGCGCTTGGAACTGAACTTGGGTCCTCTGGATGAGCAGACAATGCTCTTAATCTTTGGGCCATCTCTCTAGCCCTCAGCAGAGTTCATCCTTAATTAAGATCTTCAGTTTGGGGCCATTCTTAGCCTGCTTTGAGCAGAGGGGACAGCAAAAGTGGAGGAAAGAAATGACTTCTTCACAGGGTTCCATACCTCCCCTCCCAAAATGGGTAAATAGAGGCTGGTGGAGAACCCATGAATGAACTTTTCAAAGCATTAGGACAGGATAGTTGACCGGGCATGGGTATTCAAGACTAATGGTCCCTATGAAACAAAGCAATGGAGACAGCTGGCACAATCTTCAGTGTTGCAAAGTGACAGGGTGAGCATGACAGCAATGATACAGACTCCATAAAGTAGATGATGGCAGACAGAGTTGGGGTCGAGAGAGGAACACTTTCTGATGACAGTAACAGGAAAAAAAGATGCTTTAAGCAGATAACGTGGGTCAAAATTCCCAAAGGCCTATTGTATCCAAGAAAATCTGAAAGAATGAGATCCCATATACAGAAGTGTTCTTCTATGGAGCAAAAATTAAGACAGCAACCCATTGGAGTGGAAAGTCTGAACTCACAGAGGTGTAAACAGACAAGTTTTTCCAATAACTGTAATTGACTTTACTCTTTTAATGAATCACTTATATCTCTCACATTTCAGTAACTTCCGTTGAGAAATTTATTCAGTTCAATCGTGTCCCTATCTCATAGTAGTTTTTTTTTTAATTAACTTGAGTATTTCTTATATACATTTCGAGTGTTATTCCCTTTCCCGGTTTCCGGGCAAACATCCCCCTCCCCCCTCCCCTTCCTTATGGATGTTCCCCTCCCAACCCTCCCCCATTGCCACCCTCTCCCCAACAGTCTAGTTCACTGGGGGTTCAGTCTTAGCAGGACCCAGGGCTTCCCCTTCCACTGGTGCTCTTACTAGGCTATTCATTGCTACCTATGAGGTCAGAGTCCAGGGTCAGTCCATGTATAGTCTTTAGGTAGTGGCTTAGTCCCTGGAAGCTCTGGTTGCTTGGCATTGTTGTACATATGGGGTCTCGAGCCCTTAAAGCTTCTCTGTTCTCCTAGATTTATCACTTGCAGAAAACAGTGGCCTATGGTCTACAGACTTCCAAGAAACTTCAACTCGATTTAATTGGTCAGAAATGGCACACGATCAATCTGATTTTCAAAGAAGGCTAGGAAAGTGATTTCCTTGTCTGAGTATGTGCCAATTCAAGGACAGTTCATGGTGGGTTAATGAACAGGATTGGTGTGTCCTGTCTGACACAACAAGTGGTAGTTGATGTTTTAGTCTCCTTTGCTTGCTTCCAAACTACAAAGTCTTGAAATTTTTCTCTCTCCCTTTACTCCCCCCAACATCCACTGAATGCTCTGCATGTTTCTCAGTGAACATCCCTGGTCCAGCTCTTTCATCACCTTTGATGGTGTATATGGATTTTTTAAACTCATACTATTTCTGTGAATGCTGTTTGGAAATGGGCTTGGTGACCTCCTGGAAATAGCTTGTGTTTTAGAACATAAGAGTAATTGGGAAGGTAGAGTGGAGGGAGGTAGTACATATTCTAATGGATGCATGGTTTCTTACTACATGGATAGAGTCATCTGACCTCCTTCGAAGCCTTGGTTCTCATTTGGACTTACAATAAAATTGTTAGGTAAACCACAGACTTAGGAGTAAATAAGTTTATAATTGCATAGATCAGTAGCTGGAGTTTTGAAGTATTAATAATAATGATAATTATTATATTGTTTACATGTTTAATAATAATATGATTGAGCTAAGCAAAGCATTATAGGTTTAATCTTTGTGTTGTATATGGCAAATCAGAAGGCTAAAAGATCTGTTATGCTTCTGTTAAATTTAGGGTTTTATTAGTTATATCTGAATGGAGAGGGTGAAGGCATTTCCAAGCAGTGTAGAAGTTGGTCAGACTTTTCCAAAAGGCAGCCTTAAAGTATCATTTGAGTGAACTGTGTTAATGTTTTCAGTTTCAGATGTTTATAGCTTTGCAACATGCTAATGTATATGCATGAAGATAAATATAGTAGACACTACAATAACTGCATTAAAATATTTCTGTGATGACATAAATCACATACATTTTAGGATTAAGATCGTATAAACTGTATGTTAACTTCTACCAATTTGCAAGGAGCTTGGAACATACTGAAGTAAACAGGCTATAGGGATGAATATGGTATAACTTAAAGACAGTGTTTGTGTCTGGATCCATTAAAGATGTAAAAGAGGAAGGAATGGAAACCTAACATGTGGATCTTTGTACATGTGTGCACGCACACATCCAACATGCCCTGCACACAGGTATATGTGCATATATACATATAGCCATGTATATATTTAATACATATAATACATCATATTTAAAATAGCCAGATACTTGACAGTTATTTTACAGATAGAATTTTTATACCTAACATTCTTTTCAGTCTATAAGAACATTAACATGAATAAACTTTACTTGGGTAGTCAGGAAAACTATTTATTTTAAAAATTTCTTTAAAGCAACAATCAAAGACCAGCAGAAAGTCAAATTCTCTTTGCAGCTTTTCTCAGTGTGATAGTAGAGAATATGTTGGATCTCTGACCTTAGCCTTCTTGATTCTGCAATGGGTAGTCCTGAACTCTCTCCCAGTAAGGCTTGACCTATAAAGCTAATCACAATTTCCTGTTACAAAGTCTCACATACTGCAGATTTCCTGGAACCACAGTTGTCTTCCCTGATTTCTTGTTTATTATAAAGCATTTGCATAGCAAGCCTAGTTTTTCAAAGAATAAAAGTAAATTTCTTGACGAATATTTTTAATTTTGCTCCATGGGTGAGATGTTTTGCAAATTTATCTGTACTCTTTCTTTAGGATATCAACTTTCCTGCAATCACTATTTTTAGAGCATACAGGAAAGCATCATACAAAGAAGGGATTAGTGGTTATGGTAGGAATGCGTACTAGGTTACAGTGATTCCAGAATGCATGCTCTACTAGCTGGTTTCATGGGTCAACTTGACACATGCTAGAGTCATCACAGAGAAAGGAGCCTCCCTTAAGGAAATGCCTCCATGAGATCCAGCTGTAAGGTATTTTCTCAATTAGAGATCAAGGTTGGGAGGGCCCATTGTGGGTGGTGCCATCCCTGGGCTGGTGGTCCTGGGTTCTATAAGAAAGCAAGCTGAAGGATTGGGGATTTAGCTCAGTGGTAGAGCGCTTGCCTAGGAAGCGCAAGACCCTGGGTTCGGTCCCCAGCGCCGAAAAAAAGAACCAAAAAAAAAAAAAAAAGAAAGAAAGAAAGCAAGCTGAGCAAGCGAGGGGAAGCAATCCAGTAAGCAGCATTCGTCCATGGCTTCTTATCAGGTCCTGCCTCTAGGTTCCTACCCTCTGTGAGTTCCAGTCCTGGCTTCCTTTGGTGATGAACAGCAATGTGGAAGTGTAAGCTGAATAAACTTTCCTCCCCAACTTGCTTCTTGGTCATATGTTTGTGCAGGAATACAAACCCTGACTAAGACACATGCATATGCACATGGCCCTTGGGTCCCCCACACATCTGCAGCCAGCAAAGCTTCATATAATTGGGTGGGAAAGTTGCTTCTTGATAAACACATTCAACTGTAGAAAAGCAGCAGGAAGGGCATGCTCCCCTTAGCATCAATAATGACTGCCTTTAATATACAAAATTACACATAGGTGTATTTATTTTATGAGCTGGTCACATTTTGTACATTAAAAATAGAATTTACTTTGAAATAAGGTGCATAATAGATGTTGTGAATTTTTTATTTATGTTGGAAACATATAGAGTTAAATGATTAAAGACACATTTTATTGTTCAAAATTACCAGCATGAGCCTTGTATTTTCCTTAATTTGGATGGAGTCACATGAACTCTGCAAAGGCAGTGAGAACAATGGATGTGGTTTTATTTCTAGCAGGAGGAAGTACATTGGTCTTATCATCACATCAATGGATCTCAATACCCTTGCCCCATTGTAAACAATTCAATGAGACATTAGTCAAACCGTTGATGGGTATTATTTTGAGAATAGCATGTGCTTTCTGCAAATGGTCTAAGTTTGTCATGATGGAGTCATTGAGTTTTATTAGTCATTTGTGAGCAGGGAAAGCCCTTTACAATGCCCCACTCCAATAGGACTTAATTTGAAAATTTAAAAATGTGGTTAAGTTAATATAATGAGAAGTTAATGTTAGATGTAGGGGCTGCTTGTGGCTTCTTTCAAACAGAATGATCTACTCCAAGGTGAAGCACAAATTTGAAACAGGTGGGAAACATGGGGGAAACACATGGAGTCTAACATTCTTCACATGTTCAGATTTGAAGAGGATTAAGAAATCTTAGCATCTAAGTTTTCTTTTGTAGAAAAGCATTTGATTTAAACTCAAGTCACTTCTAGAATCGAGAGGATCTGCCTCCTCTAATGTCTGCCATCTTTCCTGTCCACCAAGGCATGCTAACATAATCAATCGTCAAGTAAGACCATGGGCATACATGCCAAGGTTTGGTCAGACATCAAAACTTTAAAATAATATGGTTTTTGGGATTTGATTTGTTTCACCTTTATGTAGCCTACTAACAGCAAGCCACTATTATATGCATAATTTTGTGGTTTAAAAAAAAACACTTGTTAGTGTTGCATGTCCAGATGAACCCACAAGCCTAGGCCTTGGATAAATATTTGCTGCATGAATTATTAACAGATGCTTATTTATGGTATGGATATCACAGCTCTTTTGCCTCTTATATCTGCTGCATATTCTGGTGCCAAAACTATCTCTCTAGAGACAGAGATGAAATCAGAGTAAAGAAACTCCCAAGTGGTCCACTTTATTTTATTGAATATTTGGTCCAATATCTTGGCAGAGAGAAACTTTCTAAATGTTGATGAGAGCAATCTGCTCTGTCTCCGTGTCTGTTCAGTGGGAGACTTGCAGAGATAGAACATCCACATGTCATTCAAGAAAACAGCTGAAAAGATACATGGGAAATTAAGACTTCTGTGCCTAACGAATGCCAGCTCCATGGTGCTGCTGCATTTGTTGTCTAGAGCCAGTCTCTACAGTATATTGACTTTAAAGAATGAGACCCTTTTGACCCATCACCCTGACTTCACATCCTCCTCCACATCCTTCACTTAAGAACCCTACCCTATGAATGGCTGAGTTCTACTCGAAGGCCTGAGGTATGGAATGGTAGTGTGACCCAATCCTCACAAGGTCACTATGTCCAAGTTATCCCACATTAACTAGGTCCACTGTCATGGCCATTAGCCAGGGTTGTCCCCTCATTCTGATTCCAGGGACAGATACTTCCCATAATCTTCTCCAACCTTCTGCAGGCACCATTGCACCATTTCTCAACTAGAGGCCCTGTCTGAGCTGCAACCTCTCTCTTCATGTCCTTTTCCAACTCTCTCCTTTAAGATGTCACCTCCTTGACAGCTCAGAAGCATAGCTAGAGTGCGCTTATGAGTCCCGAATGTCTGCGCTTCATCCCAGCACATCCAGTGCGGACAGGCGTGAACACAGGCTTCAGGATCATTAGGCAAAGGTACCTCCTGCTCAAGCAGGTCAGATGACCTGAGTTCCATCCCATGAACCTGAATGATGGAATCAGAAAATCAGTTTCTGCAAATTATCTTTAAACAAATACCTGTGGCGCACATACACACATGCAGGCATGTATAATCCCATGCACAAAAGTATACTTAAAAAGTGAAAAAAAACCCAAAACAATAATATCCACCTTTATATAATACTCAGTGTTATATCATTCTGAACAAGCTAACCCAGCATCATTGTCCCTAAGACCAAACCATAGGACTTTACTTTTAAGCAGGCTTACATTAGGTAAGTAATTTGCTCTTTTGTTTCTTCCCCTGTAAAGCAAACATAGAGACAGACCTATCCCTCAGAGAGAAAGATCAAATAAACTAATTCTGCCAAGTCAGTTTTGATGGAGCTGAGCTAGTAACTGCTTATATTAATTTTTAATTTTTCCGGTCTAGAAAAGACACCTTGGATAGCTGCAGGCCCTTCATTCCTGACACTGGGGCTTGAGCTGCACCGAGTTTCACTTACACTGTGGCCAAGTGAAATTGTAAAGTAAAAATAACTTCAGAGCCATTAAAAAAAATGCCTAGAGCTGGAAGCATCTAAATACCATTGCTAGCACCAAGCTCATGGAACTTGTAAGGAAGCATTTGTGTGGTCAGGGAGTGCCACTTTTTTCCAGGGAAGAAGTGATTGACCATGCAGATGACTGTACCCCACGACAAACACAGGCCCTTCCGAAGGCACAGCCGCAGCAGTGGGCCCAACTAATACCCAGATGCTGCGTGTCTGTGTAGGGTGCTCTCTAATTGTTCCCAGCAGGAAGTGTAAGTTACAGGATGCCTGATAAATCCATCCAGAAGTGCTAAGAAAAGCAGAAGCCGATTTCCAAACCTTATCAAACGACTCCTTCTCTCTTCACTCACGTGGGTAGATCGGAGTCAAAGAGGATGGAAAAGTAATTTGCTGGTGCTGATCGCTTATGTACCCTGTGGGGACGGGCTGGGAGCAAGTCAGAAATATTAATTTCCCACACTCCACACTATTCTCTTGATGACTAACATAAAATAAAGTATTTGATTTCCCCCAATCGTTGTAGTGATGAAAGATGACAGATCCAATAGGAAAAGCTCAGGGATGGAAATCTTTATTTCCTGTGCACAGAAGTTTGCTATTTCCACTGCAACCAATTCTGTACCAGAGAGAGATTCCAAAGTCTACAAAAACAGTGCCAAGTGAGCTCCCATCTCGCATGGACTGGTTGGCTCCTCCCTATCATTTATCTCCCTGCATGGGCACAGGCCTAGCCAGCTTTGACCTTGTCAAAGTTGGCAGGGCTTGTGAAGGTGAGTTCTTCCTGCCTGTTGGATTCAATCCTACACTTATTACCATATTAAAATTCTAGAATTCTTCCCTAAAACAAAATGGCAACTAGTTAAGTCCATTTATAGGGATAAAGAACTTTGAAGAAACACCACTGGGTTCTTTCACAACGCTTCTTAAGTTTATTTAAAATCGATTGCAGTTTGGCATTTTGTGATGTGTACAGGTTAAGATTGATCCTTAGATATCTGTGGTCCTTACACCTGCATTAACTGAATACCAGAAAGAATTATAAGGAAATTGGAAGCTATAAGGCAAGATGCACGGAAAACTATTCAGGCCAGATGGACTTTGAGAATTAATGCATACTAGAAATTCATGACAGCTCTCACTTAGGCAAAAGAGGTTGAAAAGCTTCATATGCAGCAGACCATATTTTAAATGAGAAGAGTAGTTCATTAGTTCACTAATTCAAGCAGGACACTTATTGAGCACATGAGTTCTAGACCACTCCGGGACAGGAAAAGAAAGTCAAAGCATCAAATGGGCAACATCCGTGATCTGTGCTGTGCTGTTCGGAAGTACAAGCTACTGGGTGAGTGATTTTGACTGAAGCATGCAGGCTATCAGCTTGGACACCATTTTGCAAACAGGCCAAAGCTTGAAGAGAGACCATTTACACATCAAATGGAAAGATCTTGATGTACAAAGATTTCTCTGAACTGTGGTGAGACTCTCCAAATGGACACTTGGAGGCCAAACAAAAGGAATGGCTGTGAACTGCTCTGGCAGCATTTCTCCAGGAAATGGCTGGGGATGTGCATCCTCGCTGATTACACACATAATAGCTCCACAAGAAGTGTTCTGTGTCAAGAAAAGCTGTTTCAGGGCCGTGTTTCCAACAGGAAAAGCAAATGCGGCCTAACAGAGTGCATCTGCAAAGAGGCTAAGTGACATCAGAAGAGGAAGATTTAGGCTTAGGAGAGTCCTGAGAGGGGAGAGAAACAGGAACAGAGAACACAGGACTTGGCACAAAGGGACGTTCGAGTGACTCTTAAGTTGTAGAGTTCTTACAAGAAAATATGAGAAAAATCAAACAACCAAAGCACAGACCATTGTGTGGACAAGTCAACTTTTTGTCTTAATCAATGATGATGTGCTTCCTTGAAGGGGTAGTGTACGGTGCAAATGTTCCTGGAAAGAAATGTAGCTTGCAATGTCCGTCCTGTAAGGATCCTGAATGGAGAATAACCAGTGATTGTGGAAAAACTGTGATGTTGTAGGTTCAAAGCCTAATTCCAATATGTCTCAGGCTATCTTTAGCCCTTTTATATCCATCCCTTCTACATCTTTCAGTCTGATTTTACACCTTTTGTGACTAACAGGTAAAACTTTTTAGATTGTACTAACAGACCACTAGCTTCTATCCACCAAAAGTTCAAGAGTCCCTAGATAGTGTTTGAGGTCTATAGCAGAGATTCCTCTACTTTGCTTTAACCCACAAAACCAATGCCTGCACTAGTATATTTGAAAAGTAGCTGAATTTATCACCTTGCCTTAATGACCACCATTCTGTTATTATAACATTTCATCAAAAGCTTATCACATTGGAGTATGCAATTCGGGGTAAGCTAAACCTCTATTTCTAGGACATGGTCACTCATACTTAGAATAAACTATCTCTTATTCCATTTGTGGTGAGACTTGTGTTTCTGTTGCAGCAGTGAATAGAAAGGTGGGTCTTGGAACCAGCCTGCCTTGTTCAAATCCTAGTTCCTCCCAACTAAGAAGTCAGCAAGCTTATTGATGATGATACTGCTGCATTCCAGTTATCTCATAGGAGCCAATTATGGACTGTGGGAAAAATGAATGTGTTTTAATATACACAAGTTTCCAAGAGCAAGTGAGGCAGGCACAGGAAATCTGTAATGTTCTCCAAGCTTAACTATGTAAATTGGATTCAGATAAACTGTTGCCATAGTGCTCTGCTTTCATTTCATGAGATTAAAACGGAAAGTAATATACAGAAGTTTGCATTTCGAAATAATAGTGATTCGTTTCTAATTTATTGCTTCTTGTAATAATTCATTTACTGAGCATTTATTAGCTTTCAGTCTAAGGGTTCCCTCAGGTACAACGAAAGAGCTTATTTAAAATTACTGTAGACAGATCAACAGAGCATTGTGTAGCGAGCTACACAGTGATTCTCTTTATCCTTAATTTCTCTTTCTGCAGATTGAGCTACCTGGAGGTTAATAAAGCCCCCAAATAGGAAGCTTTCCACAAAACAATTATGACTTAAATAGTACACAATTCTGAGAGCTGCAATCAAGTCTTAGCCAGAGAGCGCCATCCTGCCCAGATGGAGACCACACCCTTGCATGCTGTGCCACACATTGTGTGCTACCTACTGTAACAATGTCTCTGAAGCTTCCTCAGTTACCAGCTTGTCGTAGCATCACAGTCCTTTCAGAAGAGTTTGGTTATGCTCTTTGGTTTCATGTGTCCACTGAGATCCCGGGAGGTATCATGTGTGGCACATACAGTTAAAATTGACTTTACATTTGCAAGATATTCAAATCACAAAGTAAAGGATGAAATGTAAAAGCAGATGAAGGATATCAAGGGTTTTTCTAGAGCATGAGAGATTGGCTTGCACAAACCCAAATGAGTAGTGTTCATTAATTGAACACTATGTAAGCAATAATTTATACATTCAGCCATAAGGAACCTCAAAAAGCATATTCCACCTCAGCAGCTGCCATCTTGAATTTAGTTTTCCAGAGAGAGAATAATTTCAAGGGACCCACATTTGAAAACATGAGTCCTTGGCTTTTTTTCCCTTTTGAACAGTCAAGGGTTCACTGCTCCTGTAAAAAAGTCTTTGTGAAATAATGGTGAAAACCCTAGAGCTCTTGCAGAAGAACTGGGCTTTTTTCATTCATGAAACAAACATTAGGCTCTCAGCCACAGCAGAGCGTTTGAAAAGGTTGTGTCTGTTTTCCCTTTACTTTAGTAGATTCACCCAAGCATGAGTTCTGACAAACATGGGGCCATTTTACATTCAATGTTATGCACACAAACTGAATTTCCTTTAAGGAAGGAAGAATGAGGTCTTCATGGAAACACTGTTAAGATACAAAGACAGACAAAGCCATCCATATTTTCAATTGAATTTTCAGATTGGGGTCAGTGGGATAGCTCAGGAGTCTACTGCCAAGCCAGGCATTCTGAATTTGATCCCTGGAAACTACAGGGTTTAGAGAACCATCCCCCACATGCTGTCCCCTTTCTCTCTGTACACCAAATAAAAATCCAGTGCAATTTAAAGAATTACTTTGAAAAATTAATGAAGGTAATATCAGACCATTTTAAACAGACTTTAAGAGACGATTGCTTCTGTGACACATGACATCTGTCATGTGGTTTCTGGTTAATATATGTCTCCAGCACATTTGCTGGGTGGACTAGTCACTACGTATGATGTGGCTCATGACAACGAACAATGACTCAAACACCACCATTGATTACCTCACAGTCTGTTTTATTCTCCACTCAGAACAGGGAGTCACAAAGTCTCAATGGAAATATTAAGGAGAGAGATTTTTCTTTCTGGAAATAGAGTCCTCCTTTAAGCATATGTGATTGACAGGAGAATTCTGACTTTTTGTCAGTAGAAGATTCTGATTTCCTTACAGGCACCACCACTGAATCAGCTCCTAGGGGTTCCCAAGCTACTTTCTCCATGGTCCACCCCTTTATGAACTTTCCCACAATGCACAGTTCAATTTCTCTGAGTACACCATCTTTACAAGTTCTCTGTCTTCATTCTTAAAGATTTCCTCTGGTTAATTAGGATAATTCACTTTCTAAACAGGTGGGTCTTACGTGCAAACACAAACTCCATGCATCCTTGGTATGAAATGCCTAATCAAGGGAGTGGAATATGGGGCTGGTGAGATGGCTCAGTTCGTAAGATGCTCACCATGCAAGTTCAGAAGCACCCGGCTAAAACGGTATGCATGGTGGCATGCACTAGTTCTCCCAGTGCAGAAAAGGGAAAGATGCAGGGATGATTCTTGGGCATCACTGGAGAGACAATTTGAAATAACTGGTGACTCTCAGGACCCAAAGAAACAAGAGGACAGCTCCAGATCTTCAACTCTTGTCTGGCTGTCTCTATCTCTGTCTCTGTATGTATATCTCTCTTTCCTCAAACATATACACATACATAAAACAGAGATAGAGATAGAGATGGAGATGGAGATGGAGATAGAGATAGAGATAGAGATAGAGAAGGAATGGAGGGAAGGAGGGAGGGAGGGAGGGAGGGAGAAAGGAAGGAAGGTTCAAAGAATTGACTCTATTACACACAGAGGTAATAGAACAAGTTACTCTTACAGAAGATAATAATGCTAGATACTATATCAGAATTCTGCCTAGCACATTCACTGGATAAAGGCATTTATAATGTGAATATTGGCCAACTAGTACTTTAAGTTTAGCACAGTATATGTAAAAGCTATTTCTTCAATTTTTTTAATCAAACTTTGCCACTGCCTGTCCTTTATTTTCCTACCAGATAGGGTGCTGTATTGGTATGGTTGTAGCCACAGCTACCTTCTAATCTACTAGGGCAAACATTTTATAGTAGTTTATACCTATTCTGGGATATGGAAATGGAACCTCATCTCATGTTTTCATGATTCTCTCTATATGATTTTTATATCCTTTGTCTAAATTCCTTTCTCATTAGAATCAAATTGCTTATTTTCATATTTACTTGTGTAGATTTTTGTAGAATTGTTGATTAAACATTTTGTTTTTCTCTTCTATCTTTCCTTTCTTCTTTCTTCCCTTCCTCTCCCTCCCTTTCTCTCTCCCCCTTTCTTTCTCTCTTTCTCTCTTCCTTCCTTTCTCTCTTTCTTTCTTTCTTTCTTTCTTTCTTTCTTTCTTTCTTTCTTTCTTTCTTTCCTTTCCTTTCCTTTCCTTTCCTTTCCTTTCCTGTGTGTATGTTTGTGTGTGTGTGTGTGTGTGTGTGTGTGTGTGTGTGTGTGTGTATCAAAGTCAGGCTACATGACTTTGACATTACTTGATTTGGAAATAAGAACAAAACTTGAGCTCTTTTTGAAAATGCTTATTTAAAAACATAACTTATGGTCAACAAATTAGAAGGAGCCAATAAGTTAATAATCACTTAATTGGGACAAGAGGAAAGAACAAATAAGTCCCCTGCGTCATTGCAACCCATCAAACATCTTTGCTTTGTTTCTGTTTTTCTCCATGGAGCTCTTGAGCACTTAAGTTTGCACCAACCTATCTCATGAGTGTTCATTTCCTGAAGCAAACTTTAAAATTTCACTCTCTCTCAGTTTTGTTTTCTAATAGATTCTATTGATTTGTCTTTGTTTATCTTCTGGAGTAGGGAGATATTTTTAAACCAAATATGTAATGGTGGAAATTTAAAACAAGTGGATGTTTCACTTGCTTATTGAATAAGTTAAAATACATTTACATGAACTAGAAAATACATATATATATGTATATGAAGAGAATATGCATGCTTAAATGATTGTACATGCTTATTTAAGTGTATATTCATAGAAGAAGGCTGAAATGATATAACTAAGCTAATCCCACATACTATATCTTATGTACATAAGGAACTGGATCCCAGAGCCTAAGAGGTGAATCAATGATTAAGAGCACTGGCTACCCTTCCAAGGGCCTACGTTTCATTTCCAGCACCAGCATGGCAGCTCACAAATATCTATAATTCCAGTTATGTGTCATCTGACACCCTCTTCTGGCTTTTGTGGACACTAGGAATGTATGTGACGCAGACATATGTGCAGACAAAACACCCATACCCATAAAGTAAAATAAAAAAAAATTAAAAAATCTTTAGAAAAGAATGGGGTAGACGGCGGGCTTCGGTTTTGACTTTAATCATCTCCATGCACTTTCACTCAATTTGGCAAGACGTAACTTTTTATTTTATAGTTTAAAGGAAGATTAGTCATGACATAATAATGCTCAGTCCAATTTCAACAGGAATCCCTGTAATTTACTGTGTCTCAGTTAACTGAATATAATTGTCATGTCCTATACTGGAGGGACATTCCTTTAGCAATATGAGCTCCTTCTGCTTCTTCATGCTGTTCCCACTTCTCCCCTATTTGGCTTGCAGTCAAGAGGTTGATTAGAAGGGAAAGGGCACCATCACCTACAGGGTCAAAATCTCAGTAGAATAATTATACTAGACCCACAAGTGGTAACCTATTGTCGGTCTATGTTGATTTGGGCTGGTATATACAGATACCTGCATCTGAAAAGGCCACAGAGAGGTTGCTAATGGCCAAAGGGAAATCATTGAAATGTGTTTCTCCTTATGTTGACAGAAACCATTTCTCAGAAGGTATAATTTTCACACACTAGTAAATCAGAGGGATCAGCACAATGAGGTACCGAATTGTGCAGAGCAGAAGACGAAGCGGGAGCAGTCTCCACCTGCAGGATGGCTGTGCATCTGGCAATGTGGCAGAAGGCAGATGGCTAAGCTGAAAGCTCCGGTGTATCCTGGGTAACGTAGATTCTAATGTTGAAGTGGATTCAAGTACAGCGCCTTCCTACAGGGGCTTTTCATATCATGATCCAGTTATTTCTGGTCTTTTGAAAAGAGGGTGAATTCTGAGATTTATCTACACAGGTACATCTCCGTGTGCCACATTTGCTAAGACTTCTTTCCCCAGAGGGAGTGATTCCTGCGTCCTAATGAGACGCCCCTTTCATAGCACTGGGTTTTTTCTTACCCCAACCTGCTTTCTCCCTTGAATGCTAAAGAGTGCTGTTTTGAGGGATACACACATTGGGCTGGGGAGTAGCACTTCCCTTCCTGGACTCTGATCGTTTCTTCCTCAGCTCTGCTTTACCAAGGAACAAGGGAAACCTGGACCACCCTGTGGGTTTTCTCCTTGCTCCGTGGATGTGGAAGAAACTTTGGAGGCTGCCCTCACAATACCAAGCACTGCCACACAGGACAGCACAGGGCATACATCAGAATGTCACTGATATCCATTTAGAGTCATTTAATGCCACGTCATCTCCTAGTGGTTCTGTAGGGTGACGGCTCTAGAGAGAGGGCAGGATGCCCTGGAAGTTAAGCTGAAACAGACCGAAGAGTGAATAATAACAGTAATACTGCATTTTTTCCTAGCACTTGAATGGGAAGTACTGAGGCAAAACAAAAGGCCAATCTGCATGTAATTAAAAGCTTCTCGAATAATTGCCTTTTCTCCCTCTGTTAAAACAGCAGAAATCCAAGCTTCTGGATCATTTACCCACTTACTAAGCTTGTCCCACTTCCTGTGTTAAACTGCCACCATTGGGAACCATGTCTCAGGCAGTTACTGGCAAAAGTAGTTCTATTAAAGGAACACATCATTTCATTTTAGTTTTTAATTTTTAAACTATACATGGCCTTTCTCTGTGGCAATATTTACTAATGCTTTGATCCTAACATTTGGGAATTATTTATATTTTTGCGTGTCCTGTGTATAAATCTCTATTAAAGCTTATTCATCTGATATCTTCTGGAGATTTTTTGAAATTTTTTAATTTTAAAAATCATTTTATTGACGGTAAGATTTTTGAGACTCAGCTGAAAATAAAAAATAATGTCAATCATTCAAAAATGTATAATGTTCTAGAATTCCTAAAACTATGGAATTTGACAATTCAATTTATATTTTATTCACTATATGCAGTGGTTTGAAACAAAGGCATTATAGACATTGATTTTCATCCCGAAGACTACTTTCTTCTCATTCATTGTTGTTGTTGCTGAGTAGAATTTTGAAAAGATTTAGTTATTTTTCATGTATATAGTGTTCTGTCTGCATGTATGCCTGCATGCCAAGAGAGAGCATCATGTCTCATTATAGATTGTTGGGAGTTGCCCTGTGGTTGAGGGAAATTGAACTCAGGACACCTGGACGAGCAACCGGTGCTCTTAACTTCTGAGCCATCTCTCCAGTCCCTTCTTTTCATATTCTTAAATATATAATAATAAGCCACATTGTAGGCTATATTCATCCCATTTTTATTCATTCAAGAATTTGCTGAATTCATATTATGTAGAGACAGCAGTACAGAGGATAATGTGGGAGCATATTTTATGCTATAGAATTAAAAGAAAATTATATATATTTATATATGTTTTATATATATATATCACAGAGGAGATAATCAAGACAGATCATACTAAATGAAGCTCATATAAGATATTTCTTTACTTGAAACATTTCACTATTGTGTATGTCTTTGTATTTGTAGGAAAAATAGAAGTTTTATTATTGTTTTCCAGTAGTAAAACAAGGCACAATTAAATAAGCAAATAGTCCCAATGAAAAGGACTGGTACATGAAATGAACTTTCACTTCATTTCATTTATTTATTTGGCAAATGTATCCATATGTATATGTGATGGGTATATGTGTGCTCACAGGTGTAGTTGCACACAAGTATATTTGTGTGTGAATACTGAGGTTGACTGCTGGTATCTTATCTGACTGTTTTTAACATTGTGTATTGAGTCAAGGTCTCTCATTGAGCCCAGAGCTTGACATCTAGCTTAGCTATCAAGTTTCCTCAAAGGACTTCCTGACAATACCTTTCATGTAATGGGTAACAGGAGGGCCAGCATGTTGACACAACTTTTATGTGCATCTGGGGATCCTAACTCTTGTTATCATGCTTGCATAGCAAGGGCTATCTCCCCAGTCTAATAAGATTCATTTAAAAATCTCCCAATTAGACAGAAACACATAGTGAGTATATAACATATTCTGGAACACTACTCTGAGGTCACTTCTCTACTAAGAAAGGAGTAGGCTAGATGCTTTGTCTTTCCAAGGTAAATTTATTTTTGAAATTATTTTTCCACATTAATTTCTTAATTTGCATTCTTCTTCTGAAACATATGGTTCAAGAGAACAGGAACTTCTATTTTCTCTATTAGTAAAGCTGAAAGTTTGAAAACAATTCCTGGAGCAGAGTCATTGTGCAACAAGTATTTGATGCACAAACGAATGACCTTTGCAGAATCCTATGTAATCATAAGAAATAAAGCCCACAAATGTTAAGAGACCATCGGGATTTTTTCTACCATGATGTTTTCAGGATCTAAGCCATGCTCACAGAGCTAATTTGTGGGATACATAAAAAAGTGATTGAGCATAACTGGAAAAGAGTACTCATAATCTACATACATACATTCTTCTCCCACAGCCTATGGCTTTATCTTCTGAAATTTCTGTTGCCTGTTGTCAACCACTGTCTAAAATTTTTAAATAGAAAGTTAAATAAATAAACAATGCATAAATTCAAAACCACATATTACAGTTTGAATATAGTATATTGCTGAAGAGTGTTCTTTTTCTATTAGTTATTTTGGATTGTATGTAATTTATAATTAAACTTTGCTATAGTGGTGCATAAATTGACGGAACACAGCATGTTGAGGCTTTAGTTAAATCTGTGTGTTTAGACATATATTGCGTAACGTGGGATGATGTCCCCAAAGGTTAAGAAGAACTACTATATCTGTAAGCAGTAAGTCATTTTGACCAGGATTGGTAAGTCAATGTCCCTGATCCTCTCAGGTCTTTAGCTGCTTTTAGATGAGGACATCACCTCTGGTGTTCCAAGAAAGATCTTTCTTTTTAGTGAATGGAGATCTCCAAAATTCTACAACATAAAAAAAAATCCTAACAAAGGTGTCAATATATTTTAACACACAGAAAATAGTATATAAAATGATTTATCTAATGACAGAAACATACAGAATTCCAATGCGTTATGGCACATCTGTGTTCATTTCTATTTTCCCAGGTCCTAAGTGGAGGAGACACCCATAAACCATAACATAGGCTTTGTGACTCCTGAAAAAACCCTTCTTAGGCCCTAGGTCCCATTACACACCCTTCCAGGTTTCTGTGAAGCTGAAAACAATGTGTCCAGTAAAATGGTTAGCAGACAGAACATAAAATATCACTAAGCCCTTTTCTACTCTGATTGCATTTTCTAATACACTCTGATACCAATTCTATTACTTCTACTGCATATCAAAACTAAGCAAAATACATAATTGAATATCATAATTTTAAATGAGATTCTTGTTTTCTGATCTAAGGTCTATTAAACTATTTCCTATCTTTAGTTTCTGTTTACATATTACATTGGTACAGTGTATAGAAAATGCTACAAAACTGATCTAAATACTGGCCATTTAACTTTCTCTTTAATGCTAATGTAGCTGTTGATAGTCATAAGTGGTTACTAATGCTGATTGACTGAAAAGTTATAACTTGCATGAGATTATTTACTAAAGGGGGTAAAGAACAGATTCATAAATCACTCACAATTTACATTTGGTACATACTAATACTGTATATTTCTCCCTAGTAAGCCATGACTTGATTATCAAACAGCAGATGTGACCATTAAAATATGAAATCTGCTGTTTACAGTGAGGAGCCAAGCTCTCTTATATGGAACTATTTCTTACTGAATTGGGAGTTAAATTTAGTTTCCAGAAATAAAGAACAAGCAAATAGTCTGCACTCTCAGAACTTGTTTCAGCCTATAAAACCTGAACATTGATAAGAGAGGAGATATACAGAGAAGGGTCAAGAGCATCCTTCGAGTATCCTCTGGTCCACAGCACTTCTCTGTGGCCTAACTGTCATTTGAACTCCCACAAAGGAATTGGTTAAAAGCAGCTATTTATTTATGAATTTGTGCTTCTTCGTGGTTTCTTTCATTTTAAATTATGCTTATGTAAGCATCTAGAGGGCTGTCACATGTGTGCAGGGGAGATACTGGAAGGGGTCAATAGAAAGTATGGTATCCCCTAAAGCTGGAGTCACAGGCATTTTGAGCTGTTCTCAATGAGTAGTGGGAACAAAATTCAGGTCCTTTAAAAGAGTTGAAAATGTTCTTAACCACTGAGCCATCTGTCCAGCTTTAAGGATATATTTTAGATTGCATGGCGTGCTTTCACCATCCTTTTCAGGGTATCCGCACTTTCATTTGCTATATTCCTATTCATTTTTCATGGATGATGATGATACAATTTTAAAAGGCTAAAAAGTCTACTCAAACCAAAGTATAATTTTCAAAACCTCACGAGTCATAAACATAGAAGGGCCAAGTGGAAAGATCAGCTGCATTGAGAAGAATGGTGATACAGATGGATGAGTTCAAGAGCAAGGAATGACTTTGGACAGAGTGAAGAAAGAATTTTGGAACAAGGTTTCTGGATCAGCTACAAAAACTCCAGTACATGTGCCACTACGAAGACAATCCTTTTAGACTGAAGTCTACACATTAGCATGTACTATCACAGAACTAGGCTTTGAGTCAATGGTACTAGATGAGTTCAAGTTAAATTTCCAGCCTAAGTATACACTTCTTAGGTGGTCCTGTTAGACAGTGACATGGAATGATGTGTTCTCTTGGTTTGTTTCATTTCCAAATTTTGGTTAACTTGACTCCTAGTAAGTATATTACTGGAGACTGAAAATAGGCTACTTGGTATAGTGGAAATTCTTTGGGTATACTTATGAAAATTATTCAGAACTCTTTTATTTTTGAATACATAGCTTCCTCTGGGGGCATGGCAAACTGGTATTTATTAAGAAACAAGTAACTTCCTTGCTTGGTTTATTCCCTAGTAAGAATGATTTCTAGGTTTGTACAGGCGAGCTTTAAACAGATCTAACATGACAATATTTCATGATATTACAAGGCTGTTATTCTCAGTGGTTACTACTTTTTATTATGTTTTTCTCCACTGTTGAAGTAGCATAGACAACTTCCTCTATGTACTGCCCTCAGGGAAAGAGTGATACAAGGAGAGTTTCAAAATGGGCTTTTGAAATTCATAGCAGAGACAACCGTCTTCAAAGACTGACTCATGTAAATTCATAAGAAACGTCTGAGCTTTCCCAGGAAGAAAAAAAGATATGTCCATTCTATTAACCAGGTCCTGGAGTATTTAAGATTTTCACAATAAATCTTGGAGTAGGAAGGCACTTTCAGAATTGCAGCTGCCTTTTCCCTCTGAAGGTCTAAGGCTCAGGTAAAAGGGAGAGTGGTCAGTGCTAAAGGATTGTCTATCCTGTCAGGGACCCATAAGATGGCAGAAGAAGGCCGCAGGTCTCAGGATACTGATAACATTAGGTTCCTATTCATGCAGCTGTCAACTGTTGACTTCTTTCCTAATTTAAAGATGTTGTGTTGTTCATGTCTTTCTGCCCACTCCATGTCATGCCTCCTCACTATGCACACTGCTCCACTTCTAAAAAGGGAATTTTTCTATCCTTCATGTGTGTGGCTGAAAATGGTGTCAAAATAATGTTTCTCAGAATAAATGCCATGGTCTATGAAATTAGCCTTCTGATCTACCTGAACATTCCCTGTAAAACCATTTTTGTTTTTCCATATAATTTATTTTGATTGCATTTTTCTCCTTTCACAGTTCCCAGATTCTCCCCACCTTCCTATCAACCTAATGCCATGTTTATCTCTGTTTCAAATAATCAAGAAAACAACAACACAGTAAAAATTAAAACAGACAAAAAATAAGGAAAATCATTACGACAAAAAGATACCCTAATAAAATTAACACTACATGAAAAATGCATGGAATCTGTTTTGTTTCAAAACTATGCCTGGGCATGGGAACTACCCTGAGTATGGCTGATGCACCTGGTGATGCTCTATTGGAGAAAACTTATTTTCCCTTTGACAGCAGCTATTGATTACAGGTATTTTGTTTAGGAGAGGGGGCAGGGTGCCTACTTCTTCCTGTTCATTCTGTGATTTTTGTCAGGTTTGAACTTGTGCTTGTTGACATAGTCCCTATGAGTTCATATGTGTATCAGTAGTCTTGTACATGGAAAAGACTGTTTCCTTCTAGTCACCCAGCACTTGAAGCTCTTACAATCTTTCCAAGCCCTTTCATATAAATCCCTGAGACTTGAGAATTGGAATCCCATTTAAGAATGAGTGCTCCAAATTTCCCCTCTCTCCATACTGCCCATTTGTTGGTTTCTGTGTTAATTCCTATAGCAAGAAGCTTCTCTGATGAGAGTTGAACAAGGCTCTGACCTACATGTGTAGTACCATACCATCTAGAGTGATTTGATTGCTAAAAGTTTCATGTTCGACTAGGAAGATCCTGGACTTAGATCTCTTTCCAGGGAAGTTAACTGTGAGGCTAGGTGCTCCTTGAATATCATATCAGGAGCCATTACATCATTGGTGTGTGCCTTATTGTAGTTCTTCGAAAGATAAAACTCCAAGAAAGTGCAAGGGAAACTGTCCTTTAATGTGCAGGAGGCAGGGGAGGTGGCTGTATGCTTTTCCTACCTACTTTTGTTGATTCAGCAATTTCATTCCATCTGTCACTTTGTCAGACAAACAGGGAGGTTACTGACTCAAGGAATGAGTGAACAAAGGCATTATATTTGTGAGGTACAGCAACAGTAGTACAATGGACTGATTGCAGTTCACTCCATACTTGCAATACTTTTCATAAAGTATATAGGATAGAGAAGGTGTTGTTGGGCTTAACATTTTGTCCTCAGATTGTGAGAAGGAATCAGATTCCTGGACAGAGTCCACACTGCTTGTGTTTCTAAAAATGTGGCAGTTTAGATGAAGGAGACTTCAAGAGTAAAATGTGGTAAGGATGGAGAGATGAATTCATAGACAAGAGCACATGCTGCTCCTTCAAAGGACCATGGTTGTCAGAGCCCATATGATGGCTCAGAGCCATCTCTTCTCAGCAGACACCAGGTACTCATGAGGCACAGAGATATACATGCAGGAAAACACTCTTACACATAAAAATAGAATTTTTAAAGAATAAAAGATTAATGGAGAGAGGATAGATGGAATTTGCTCCTTGGGATTATAAAGGGTTGAGGGTTGATCCTTGGGTTCTTGTTTTCACTTCATACTTCTATGTCCTAAATTTTTTAGGGACCAAGACTCACTCTAAGCCAAACATTGGACTAATCCACATAATACAAAAAAAAGTTCAACCTCAGTGGTATTTTAGGATATGGGGGCAAGTCAGTAGCCTTTGAAATAGAACTTGACCTCAATTGGCGGCACCTGACATGTGGGTATTTTCTCTACAGTTAAGAGTAGGAAAGGATTATGGTCTGATATGCTTATGGTAAATATTTTAGCTTGGAACACTTTAAAACTTGCAAAAACCTTGGTAGTCCAGTTTTAGATTTCTCCCTAGATGTGGGAGGACCTGGGCTAGTGAGATCCTCCCTCTACTCTAGTGTAGTGTAGTGCACTACACTAACTGGCTTCAAGATAAATTTAGCTGCAGTGAAAGAGTGGCTAACAGGAGGATATGTGGCTACCAACATGCTAAATATATCTGTGCTTACTTATTCTCATACTATGTAATTTCATGTCCATTTTCTAAAGTGATAGGAAAAACAAACAAAAAACCAAACCTGATAGCAATTACTTTCAGGAGTTTCATAAGAATAACACCCAGGTGGTGCATGTTATTATTTTGCTAATGACTTAGTAATATTTTTTAAAATATGAGGACATTATGGTCTTGTTCAGAATAAAACTCAATCTTCTCTCAGAAGTCTTTCTAATTGAGCGAAGATGGATCAACTTCTGCTAATTGGGGGGGTGTTAAGTGCAACAAACACTACTAAAGCCCACTACTTAAATTGCTGCCATATACCTGGGTGACACATCACATTAGAAAGAAAATGGGAATGGACAATATCATGATCCACTTGCAATCCTTTATTTCCTGAAATGGTGTTGAAATACTGCTTTAAATGCAAGCTAACAGTAGGTGCAGTGTTCTATATTGTATAACACATTTCTTTAAAATAACTCATTCTATAAAACTCAGTAATATGAACATGTATGTGTCCAGGGAATGGTAATTCAAAAAAGAAACAAAAAGCAAGGGAAAACCCAGCTATCAACAGAAGACTGCACTTAAACCCCCATGTCATCTACAGGTGACAAGAGAAATATAAGTTTTAAGATGGTGCTGCTGATAGAAGGGTGAGCGTAGATCACTGTTACTATAGCTATGGATGTCAACTTGTGGTAGGGCACCTTAAAAAGCTAGCTGTGTCTCAGCCAGGGGAACGGGTAAGGGTTTATTACTAATAATGATATCTTTTTCATACTCTACTTCCAATATTTAATTTAAAATGTCCATCACTCCAAGAGAGGAATACTCTTCAAAATTACAAACGCCATAAGCTATGTAAAATTCCCAGGCACAAAATAAACATGTTTTAGCTCTTCCAGTGAATTTAGAAGTTATTATTCTTTCATTTGGATATTAAATTAGAAGTATAGAGGAATTAATGCAAATGTTTTGAAGACATTGTCTTAGGAAGTTGGATCTTAATTCTGGGTGTTGACATGTAGATGGTCACCTCTTTTTTAGAGAAGGACAGGTTCAAAAATTTTCACTCCATGGAAAAGGGTCTGAGCTCTTATGTCATTAAAATAAGCGCTTGATCAAGGTCCTTAACCATTTTGGCTTTGGCGTGTCGTCTTAAAATTTTAGGATGGAAAATAATTACTACAGGTGTTACCAACTGCAGGCAACGAATATTGAATTTTGTGTAATGAAATTCTGAAGGATCCTTCCAAGACAAATTGGCTACAGTTCATGCCATAGAGTAGGTGCTGTGGATTGGTCGTTTGATCCCTACAGAACGCATGCTAAATTTTGATTGGTACTGAAATAGTATTAGAAGGATGGGGGTTTGAAGAAGTAATGTGGGCTGTGTGAGCTCAGGCCTCATGAAAACATTAATAGAGTTCGTACAGGAACGGGTTGCTATGAAATCATGAGCTCATACCCTTGCTCTATGCACTTTTTTATGTCTGTCACCCTCGTGTGTGCCACCATGTAACGGCACCACAGGACCTCATCAGATGCTGACATATTGGCTGTGAACTTCCTAGCCTCTAGCACTTTTCCTTATACTTTATTCTGTCTCAAGTATTCTGTCATAAAAGTGTAAAAACAAATCTAAGGCAATGGCCATCAGCTATTTGAATGATTCCATTCAATTACCATCAATTACCAGAATAAAGATTTATATTTGACTACAGTATCAAATAATGTGTGTCATATATATATATATGTATATATATATATATATATATATATATATGCAATGTGAAGGTATATAAGACATAAATAGGAAAGTAATTCAAATGCAACACACTGATTATTGAGATGGAAATTGGCAAGGTAATTTAAAAATGCAGAGTAGAATTGGGCTCTCTACCTTAGGACTAGGGAACCCTGAGAAAGTATTTTTCTTTTAGAAGAGATCACAGCTGAAGTAGACCATAAAGAAGGCAAACATATTCATCAAGCAGGACCTGTTCTTATGGGAGAAACAGATAGACAATAATAGAGAGGACCCAACCTCTAGTCCTTATGAGGCAGTTGGATCTGACATCATACATATACCTAATGCAAGAAAAAGAACCTGTGGGCACAGCTCTGAGGATGGGTGGAACATGTTATTTCAGGAGTCACCTGAAGCAATAATAATATATAATATATTATTATTATTATTACTATTATTATTATTATTACTCATGTATTATGTGAACATGTTAAGGTCTCAGGGTTTGTGATGAATGAAGCAAAGGGAAGGTAGCAGATGACATTTAAGGTCCTCCACCCCAAAGACTTCCAGATAGTCACAATTTCAAAAACTATGTTTTTTTCTCTAAAAGAATATTAGCCTTAGACATTTAGTATTAAATAAGAAGAAATTAAAATGCTTCAAAATAAAAGCTGTCTTTAAACTATTTTTTAAAATATGCTAAGACAAGTGCTAAGGACAGAAAGGATAAAGAGACTTTACCAAGTTTGGGTGCTGATGCTGGTCAAATGTTCCTTCAGAGATTGCAAGAACACTGATTACAAATCACTCTGTATTGTCCTCCAGAGAAGACTCCTTCTAGGCCTCGTGCCTCTGAATGTAGCTCATGTCTTCCAGATCATGACTTGTATTATAATTTCAAGTAACCAAATGCTCCACAGGGAGGCTCAGATGATAAACTCTAGAGGGCACTCACTCCTCATGCTCAGATAGCACGAGAAAAACCAGGAAGCATAAATGGTTGGGATTTTCTCTTCAACAGGAGGGATTTATACCTGTTTTCACCTGAAAATTTGGGAATGGATGTAGTTAATAACCTGGTGATCTTTGCTGTCTGGAGGGCCAGGCCTCACTCCAAACCCCAATACTATTCTCTTTATTCAAGGCTCTTGCTAGACTCCTGAGTATTGTTTTTCAGTCAACAGAACCCATTCTTAGGAAAAAGACCCCATGCACTTTGCCAAAGGGTTTCCTATTATGCATATCCCAAACCTGTCCACTTCCCCAGGCCTTTACACTGAGCTTTGTTTCTGAGTAGAATCAATTCTTATGGAGGACGTTACAGGTACCTTGAAAAAGAAATGTACTTTGCACGGAGACATGTACTTTGCATGTAGTCGTGCCTTGACTTCTATTATATTAATTGTCACAAGGAAACCTTCTTTCCAAAGTTGTGTGTGTTTAAATATGTCTAAAATGCACTGCCTGGGGTCAGAATCTAGACGTGTGATCAATACCAGCCAATTGTGTCATGTTGAACTGGATTTCCTTCTGCCCTCATGCAGATTGTTACCCTGCCAGCCATGGCTTTTGCAGGAAACCCCACTATGAACATCAGACACAATGCAGCCAGCACTGGCTCAGGAGTCTGCAGGAGCCGAGCATATATTTGGCTTCACTTCCAACTTGACAGGCAGTCACTAGCTGCTGAGCCTTTCCCCTGGTCTGCTTCGAGAAGCAATGATGGATAAGAGGCAAAGGCACCTCCCATTCATTTTAATCCTGCATCCTAAGTTGTTAGGTAGAACGGCTTTCCTGTATTTGCATTTCTCATCTCTAACAGTTTAAGGATTTGAGAGACCTGAGTAGAAAATAAGAGAACGGATGAAAGCATCCCCCATGAAGCTGGCTGCAGGCGGATTCAGAAATTGCGACATCCATGATAAAATTTCGTAGCTCCGGGTTCTACAGCAGGGATTGAAAACCTTTGCATTTCGACAGGAACTGGCCAGTCTTCCTCACAGAGAGGCACATGGCCTCCGTCTGTTGGCGAGAAGCCCGTGGCAGCCTCAGACAGCCCTAAATAAATAAACTGCAAAGCTACTCATGTGATGAGTTGTAGATCTGTTTGGTATTTTAAAACAAAATAGGTGGCGGTTTTTATGGATTGAGACTTTATGTCTTCTATAAAGTCTTTTTTTAAACTAATAAACATGACTTTGCTGGGCTAAATTCAAGAAATATATTTATGGATGAATTCCAAACTCTTTTGGTTTCTAGTAATCACACAGAAATAAGAGTGACTACAATAGTTCTATGAATATAATTACTTGTTCAGAAGCCATATTAACAAGTATAACAAGAAAATAAACTTTGAAAGCTGGACTTTTGAGTCACCCAACATAGCTTATGGGTTTTCTTAAATAAATACCAAGATAATTAAATTACTCTAAAAATTTAACAAAATGTTTATTATTTATTTTGGCTTAAAATAAAAAAAACAGAAAGTTTATGCTATCTCATATTCCCCCAATTAATGTATTTGATTTACTAACATAAAAACATTTAATAATGAATTAGGTTCAAATCTGAACTTCACAGACTGGATTGGAAACTCTTTTAACTTCTCAAAATTTTGCTGTCAAGTTTGTAAAAAGACTGTTCTGGCAATTTTTAAACTGTCTTTATGTTTATGGAAGTTTACGACTCAGGGAAGAATTCTCCACAAAATACTGAGGAATAACTATTTGATTATACCCTGTGAAAAAAAGTATCTTTTTTTCTCATCAGTCAGTGGGTGAGGCTAGGTGACTGAGGCCACAGGGCACTGCTTATGAAACCTGAGGATTCCATAGAATGTTCTCCTTTGAGGTTTACTTAGCTTTTAAATTACTGATCTCAGTCACAGAAACTATTCTACCTTCTTACAAAAGACCTTATGTTTTCCATCATGAAATTCCCGCGGAAACACACATGCTGTACAGATGCTAAGAACAGCAGAGGGCACCAGAATCCCAAGCAAACAAACAAAGGCAAACTTTGGCATCCAACACAGGGCCAGGCAGTCCCTGGGAAGCATTCTGGAGAAGGAACCACAGCTGAGTAAGAACATCTTTTCAAAATGCATTTGGGGAACACCCAATGAGTGGCTTATGCTTATTCTCAGTGCCTGCTTTCACATTAAGGCAATGGATCCTCATCTTTTGGCATCTATTGGACAATTTCATTCACTTGCAGAGTGGAGGAGATGGGGAGAATGTTGGCCTGGTCCATACGCAGAATGGGTGCTTCGGGGGAAGGAAGACGCTTTCTGATATCATAGGAAACATTGATGGTAAACTGTAGGGCATCAGATTCCTGGGTGTTGAGACTTTGATAATTTGTGATGCTCTCCAAGGAGACATGGGACAGACCTCTATGTTACCTGGGAGCGTTGGGCTCTGACAGAGGGAAGGAAAGTTTGGGTCAACTGTGGGAAATGACAGTAGAGCCATCCTCAAACAAATGAGGTAACTGGAGAAGTCTCCCAGCAATGGCACCTGTGCTTCCCAAGTCTTAGGCTCATGAATCCAGTGAGAGGCTGGAGATGATGACGAAGAAACTCTGACTCTAGTGCATTAATTACACCTGTCATTATGTCAGATTGCAGCACGTACTCTGCTCCTACCAGGAAATAAGTATGAGCTTACATATGCTCTTGAAATACAGACCCATTACTTTCAAATGAAAGGCTGCAGAGACCATGATGAGCTCAGAGATCTGTTATTGAGAGAAACTAATGATCATAATTGTACAAATAAGTACAAGAGTGATGAAAGAATTCACTAATGACTCTTTCCTGTTGACACATATTGGACTCAGTGGAGTGAGGAGTTATAACCTACACGTGTCCATTCATCTGCACACAGACACCCACTGGCATACTTTAAGAGTAGAAAATGGTTTATATGCAAACCAGCATTTCTTCAAAGACACATAGACTTGTCTAGTTATTACAGGAAGCAAGGGATTGCCCTGAGGCTGAATACCCTGTTTGATTAGAGCCTCTCGTTTATCAGCTTTGCAGCCCTGGGCCACTTTTTCATCAGACACCCTATGTGATCCCTGGAGCAATAACATCAGTAGGAAACGACAATTTTTCCTGTACCAGAAACAGATGATGGGACCTAGAGTTGATGTTGACAATCTACTGCATTAATTAAGCATGTATGTACATTTGGGAAGCCCTGTTCTATCTCTGAGTTTGCTTCCCTCGTCTATAAAATTAGAACAATTAGGGTTGTTGTGAGAGACGTGTGAGTTCACACACATCAACAATGATCAGAACATGGTGCCTGGCATGCACTGTGTATGCGTCAGTCTGATATTTCTATGTATACAGCACAGTGTATGAGGAGCACTACTAACCAGAATATGGATGTTATTGAGTAATAGAAAAAAACTGAAATGCTTATTTTGCTATGTGCAATCATTAAAATACCAGAGTCCATAGAGAGTGGAATGGAAAGATATCTGGAATCCTAAAGCCAGGACTTCCAGGAGCTCCTAAGTGAGCAAAACCCAGTCAAGCTGCCTTCACAAAGCAAACATGTCATCCTCATTGCCTAGCCAATGCGCCACCTTGTGTGATGCACTGCTTGATTAAAGGCTGGCGGTGAGGCAGTTGACACAGTGGCAGCCCCCCTTCGGCCTCCAGAGTGGAAGTAGCTGGGTCTCTGCAGGACTTTGAAAGTGAGAAATCAGAAAGGAGTGACTTCAGACACTGAGGTAAGGAGAAGGGGAGTGCTCCCAAGCAAAGCCATCAACCTCTCTCCTGACAGCTTGGACAGTCAGTCCTGCCTTCTCCTCTGTGAAGAAGTTTGCTCCGCTCACAGAGACAGAACGCCTTCCCTACTAATCTTCTAAATGTTTGTAAAGTAGGCACAGAAAAGGTGATGATGAGGCTGCGTGTCATATACAGATGTGAGGTTTGGAGAAAGACATGGTCATCGCTTAGCAAATGGCCAGTTGCTGTTGGCTTTTGAAACATTTTTATATGTATGTCTATTTTGCCTGCAGGTAGTCCTGTTCACCATATATATGTATGCAGTGCTCATGAGGGCCAGAAGATGGTGTGTGATGGTTTGAATATGCTTGGCCCTGTGTTCTCCTTAAAGGAAGTCTGTTGCTGTGGGCATAGGCTTTAAGACCTTCATCCTAGCCTAGACTGGAAGTCAGTTTTCTCCTGTTTGCCTGCAGAACAAGATGTTCTCAGCTCCCCCTCCACCATGCCTGCAGGGACACTGCCCTGCTCCTGCCTTGATGGTAGTGGACTGAGCCTCTGAACCTGTAAGTCAGCCCTGATTAAATAGTGTCCTTATAAGAGTTGCCTTGTTCATGGAGTGTGTTCACAGCAGTGAAAGCCTGACTAAGACACAGTGTCAGATCCAGTGAGACTGGAGTTACAAATAGTTGGGGACCATCATGTGGGTGCTGGGAATTGAGCCCAGGTTCTCTGGAAGAACAGCATATTCTCTTAAACAATAATCCATTTCTCCAGCTTCTGCTGCTGTATGATAGTTAAGTAAAATGCTGTCACAGTGGGTCAAGTAAATTACATGTACAACAGCAAGGAATGATAGGGTAGGATATACCTCAAAAGGCCTGACTTCAATGGATTCTCTCTAGCCTGCATCATGCTTTCTATGCATGTGTGAATGAGTGTGTGTGTGTGTGTGTGTGTGTGTGTGTGTGTGTGTGTGTAGGAGGGGATGTGCAACGCATGTATGTGCATGCATTTGGAGGTCAGAGGACAATGTTGTCATTATCAGCTGCTGTAAACATTTTAAAAGTCACAGCATGAGGTCAGTGAGTAGGATAGGCTGGCAGGCCAGTGAACCCCAGAGACCCACTTCTTTCTGCTTCCTCAGCATGGGATTTTAAGAACATCCCATCACTCCTTACACTTTTCTTCGTATGGCCCCTAAGGATCCAACTCACATCCTCCGGCTTACAAGGCAAGCACTTTAGAGACTATGCCAACTCCCCAGCCTGCCACCACACTTCCTTAAGAGCTGTCATGTTAAACCAATTTGGGATTAGTGTTTCTTAGGAATTACATGAGTTGTAATTCACACATAATTAGGAAGTTAAGAAGAAATCTTCACAACAGAAAGATGAATGCCAATAATCAGCAAAGTATTTTAGGGAAAGCTGTTTCTAGTCGGTGATGTCAGTAAAATTATTAACCTCATTAATGAAGTTGTAAATGATTTCTTCCCTTGGAAATTTATTCACAATAATGCTATTCAATCATGAAAGCATTTATTGAGGACCTACCATGTGTCAGGCTCTATTCATCGGATGGGGAAGTTGAAGATGAGGAGCCCCTCTCATTGGGAGATGATATTCCAATAGGACAACTGCTCACTTACCCAACCACAGTTATTAGATTAGGTTATCAGCAGGGTGATGGGTGAAAACACTAGTATTTTCTTAAGTCTTCTTATGTGGGGCCTTGATAAAGAAAAAAAGCTGACTTTTCCCGTTTGAGCCCTAGGTTCATCCCCCTTTTACTGGCCTGTGTGGTGATTTTAAGAGGCTGTGTGATATTAAGAAACACAAAGTGTAGCAGAAAGGCTGTTCCCTCTATCAGATTTGTTTTACAATACTGGATTGAAAGAGAGAAGGGGGAAAACATACTATTTTGCTTTTGTTTCCAGCCTTTTAAACATGTTGAGATCACTCTTGGAATGGAGAACACGAATGTTTAGCAGTAATCATAATGATAACGTAATAGGTGTTTTTCACTTGTTAGCTTAGATTTCCAAGCATCCAGATGTTTGGCCTTTGCTGAGAGTCCAGATGAGCGATTGCATTTGTGCAGTTTTCATACAGATACAGGACCCTCTGGAGCCTCAGCCTTCTATTTGCAGCAGTATAATTAGAAATCAAAATTAGTCTCCTATCACAGACGCCCCAGGGAGCACACTGAGGCTTGCAGGCCCTTTCCAGCCCTAGCTAGTTCCTGGCTGCTTTTATACCTCCAGGCAGACATGAGTAACTGTGACCAAGCCCCATGACCTACACTGCTGAAAATGTGGTCATTTGCCCCTGAGCCCAAAAATCTAGTTGTTAGTCTCCTCCCTGATCAGATTCCCTGAGGTTATCTTTCAGGGTTGTATATAGGAATTAATGATAAACAGTTTCCTAGACTGGACCATGGACTGTGGCTATGCTCAAAGGAGAGTTTCATGCTTTGGAGACCATTGTTACCTGTCCAGTCCCTTGTAATCTTGTAAGTAATTTCAGATGAATTCATAAATTGCCTATTTATCTATTCTTTGGATTTTTCATTTCTATATTAATGTCCCAGAAACTTTTAAATGGTACAAGCACACATAACTATAAGAAATGGTAACATTCAAATTTATTCCAAATAGGACCTAAGTCCTATTACATTTTATTATGAAACAATTATTACTAATATGCTTACCTAAAATTTTATACTTTTTATATTTACTCGTATGTGTGTGTCTCCTATAGCATGTAGTTGGTAGCCAGGGGATGCATTTTGGGAGCCAGTTCTCTCCCTCCAACATGGAATTCTCCAGGATTGAAGCCTCGTCATCAGGAATGGTGGCAGGCACTGCCACTCACTGAGCCACCTACCAAGACCTAATATGCTTGCTTGATGAACACTTTTAAGTGATCACTTAGCTAGGTTAGCTAAAGAGAAAGTAACATATTTTACAAATTATTACTTTACTGTATCATTAAAATGTTCAGGTTTTAATAAATTTACTTTAAAAATCCATACCATTGGGGTTTTTTTCCTTCTATATATATGTCTGTGTGGTATGCATGCATATGGAGGCCTAAGGTTGACCTTGGGGGCATTTTTTTCTCCTCTCTACCTTTTATATTGAGGCAGCATTTCTCACTTGAGCCCAGAGCCCACCATAAGAAATGATTAATTTAGCTAATGTTGTCCCAGCAAATTTGAATCACTTTTGCCCATAAATGAAGAAATGGCCTTCACACTTGTGAGATAACTTACTGCTTACCTCAATATTTAGCTGTGAAAAGGAGTTAAAAAGGATTCTTACTTTTTTACAGAGTTGAAAATCAGGAGTCAAAAGGCTATGCTTGTCCCTACTGCCTACATATCCATAATGTGCACCCAGAATTCTTCATTGTTTCCTGGATTAGTATGATGTCAGCCATTTAGAGCGAGATGGAGAACATCTTGCATTGAACAAACATGAAGAGTGGTAGAGAGCAAAGCTGCAGGGGCCCAGCTCTCTTCAAATGCTCATATCTAGCCTCCCCGCCCACTGCCTTCACAGAGTGCCAGCAGACTCTGTCCTATAGGACACAGGGATCCGAAGGACTGGTGGCAATTGGGAGACACAAACACATACTTCCTTTAGCATTTATTTATTGGGTTAATTGGGCTACTATCCTGTCTTGAAAATGTTAACTACATACATCCAAGACCTAAAACATGAAAAAAATTTGTGACAAGATGGTCTGTCTTACAGCTTCAGGGACTTCTCTTCATATTCACTTGGACTCTTTCCTTTGGCCTGACCTGAGGTGACACAATGTGGTGAAGGCTAGGATGTCTATACCATGAGTAGGAAAAAAAAAGAATGGCTAAGGTCTATGGGTGACAATCAAGGCCAGGCTCCCAGTGCCTCTGCTCTCCCCATTGTGTTCTATGCTTTGGCCAGGCCTTTAGCACATAATTCTTTGGAGAGTATTTTAGATCTAAAATGTAAATTTACATTTTCTAATCTTGTAATTTTAACTCTCATTAGCTTTTACTTTTTTGCCCTGATATTTATTTGTCAGCTAGAAAAATGTTTGCACTTGTTGTACATGACCAATTCAGACACAGAGTTTGAAAAAATCTCAACACATGCATTAGGAAAGATCCCTAAAGTATTACTGGCCTTTTAATACTTATCCTTCTACTACTTGGGGCTCATCTACCTACTATCAGGAAAGGTTCGAGTACTTCCTCCTATCATACTTGTCACAAGGGCGAATTTTTAAATGAAGTATAGTGAATTTCTATTCCAGCAACCTGTCTAAAATTTACCTGCCTAAACCTGCCTAAAAGTAACTGTAGTGCTTTTCATATTAGAACCAAAAACCTTAGGTGCCCTTTTGAACATATACATTTCATGGGCAAAGAAGCAGTTACACCTTTTGAAGACACTAGGATATGCTTGTTTGGTTTTTTAGATTTTTTTTTTACAAAGACTTGATTAGTTAAGAGCTGCATTATTTTCTCATAAACTTCTCAGTATGATTGTCACAATATGAGCTTTTGTAGGGATTGTCAACTTTAGTATCTTTACATTAAAATATGTATCACAACACTATAGAAAAATTAAATCAACTTGATTAAGATTAAGGTAGCACATAAAGTGTGCATCAATATTATAAGCAATCCAATACATTTTTTAAAAAATATACTCAGGTGTATGCCAATGAAAAAACAATTGAGAACTGAAAAATGGTTTGTTTTATAGATGAGGGTACTATATCTAAGAAAGGACCACAGCCCATCATCACTAATTAGTATCATATGCCATAGTTTATTGTTAGCTCATCCTACTTTAATGCTTGCCACACAAAGATGTAGCTGTCTAATTAGCTGTGTGTTCGCTGGATTTGAAAACTCAAGGTCTTTATCAGGGGCGGGCATGTCCCCTACATCCAAGGTCAGAACATAATATAGTATTACACAACCTACAAAGAAAACTATGTTAGTCATTCATTCCCACCAATTCAAATTTGAATGCTTTCTAACAAAGAGATTAAAATATAATGAGTTGGTCACAGTTTCTACTACAATAACACATTTGAAGGTCCAAACACTGTTTTGTATACAAACTTATTTTAATCATGCCTTATATCAAAGCCTTGGCATAGATGCAGAAAATTTGCATCTCACTAGTGAGAGTCCAACAGTAATTTTCACACATAAATATGCATTCATGCCATTCTCCAGACAGTTCAAAATGAAACATATATTACCCTTTAATCTAAAATAAATTACATTTTCTCAAACGCAGCCATTGGCTGTCACCTTACTAAAAACACCCTTCAGCCAAAATTCAATATCTAGCCATTTGATTTAGTGCAGCCTACCGAGGTTTGATGAAAGCAAGAAAGTGTGAAATTTTAAACCCCTTAAAGCAAATACAGAACATTTTATAGGTGCTGAAAATTATTACTCATAAATCCTATATTTTATTTCAATTTCTCACAGAACTACCCTGTCCTAAGTGGTCAAGTATGTAGATTGAGGTAAATGTCCAATGGTCCAAAATAATTTATTAAATCAAAGTTTCTCATCAATGGTAGATGAGTCTCATCACCTCTCAATATGTCTCATTAAATGAGGATTAATTCTCAAGGCCTCATCCTGCTAAAAACCCACTATAAATATGCAGTAGTGCAGAGAATGAGGCTAACATCATCATGAAAGCGCTAATGTCCTAAAAGGCTTAGCAAGTTTGCCTCTGTAATGAGTCCAGTAAAGAATTCTGTTTCCATGGAGGCTGGATAACAATTCTGCACCGGAATCCTACTGAAAGGTTGTTCATTCATGTTTCTCTGCATCCGAACAGCGTCTCATTGCATTCCCCCTTCTCTTGACTCTTTCAATGAAATACTAAGCTTCAAAAAAAAAATGATCAACTGTCATAATAGGAGTACAGCAGCACCTCCCAAAGTGGTAAGGTTGATGGAAAAATTGGTGCCAACAGGTTGGTGGAATATAAAGGGAAACAACGATGCTATGACATATACAAAGGAAAGTCTCCTGTGAAGTTAAGAGTGCATGTTGAAGCTGGAGCTGGAGCTGGAAACGGTTGCATATCAGAACTAGGATGCACAGGGTGGGCGCCGGTACTGCGTAGGTCTAGGCAGAGGCAGACAGCAACCTTTCAGTCTATGTATTATTGACAAGAGAAATGAATTCGGTCCTTCCTTCCTTCCTCCCCCCCCCCACTTTTTCCCTTTCTTCCTCCCTCCCTCCTTTCCTTTCGTCCTTTTTCCCCTCCCTTTTTTCTTCCTTTTCCCTCCTTCCTTCCATCCCTCCTTCCTAACCTTCCTTCCTTTCCCCTTCTCTTTTCCTTCATCCCTCCTTCCCTCCCTCCCTTTCAGCTATCCCTTCCTCCCTTCCTTCTCTCCTCCCTCTTTCCCTTCCTTCATTCCATTCTTTCTTCTCTGTGTTTCCTTTCTTCCTCCTTTCAAGTCATGAGTGTTTTATTTTCTATTAGAGATTTTTAAAACCTCAGTTATTTATTTTATTATTATTTATTTACCTATTTATTTAATTTATATATGTATGTATGCATGCATGCATGTATGTATGTATGTATGTATGTATGTATGTACGTACGTATGTACGTACATGGCTCATGAATAGTGGTGTCCTTGGAAACCAGAAAAGGGATCGGGATACCTGGAGCTGGAGTTACAGACAGTTGTGACTGTCATGTACATCTTGGGTACCTGAACCCAGGTCTTTATATGAGCTTCAAGTGCTCCTCACAAGTAAGCTATCACCCAGGTCTTTCTATTAGAGATTATTAATGCATGGTAAGCAGTACCTTAAGTGGATCTTTTGAATTTAACTTGTTAGACATTTTCAGACCCATCTACTTGATCATTGAAGATTTTTCATAAAAGACTGTTGCAGGTTGAAGTCCTAACCCCAGTACCCCAGAATGCAGCTGTGTTTTGAGAGTCCTTAGAGTGGTGATTAAGTTGATTAAACCCTAACATGATACAGCTCATGTTTTCATAAGAAGGAGAGATTGGTCAATAGATGTAAGTAGAGACCAGGCAAACACAGGGGAGAGATGTCTATCTACCAGTCAAGGAAAAAGGCACTGCAAGAAGACGGCCATTCCTTGAGCTTCAACACTGATTCTACAGAAGTTAGAAAACTTGCTTCTGTAGTTTAAGGCCTTAGCTGTGGTAACCTGAATGTCAGTTCTGGGAGATGATATCTTTTATTTTTTGCCTTCATACCATCTTCTGTGTTTTCTTTTCTTAGGAAACACACAAAGGGTAAAAATGTAAATATATAATTGGCATAGCTCCATTACATTTGATTGTATATTTCAAGAATGCTTAAGCCTACTAGATCACAAAATATGTGCTCAATAATGAAAATACAGAATAAATACAAGAAGAGAAAATATATTAAACTCTGTTACAACCTATTTTCATTTAAGTTTTCTAAGTGAGATAAGAGAAAATATGGAGACAGCTAAACTTAATGAAACTATATTGTTACTATACAGATACTTTCACTGAACAAATCTAAGTTAGATAAAATAACACAAATGACATTTTCCATAGTTGTGTGCATATTAATATGTCTATTGTCCATATTTATTCTTTTAAGCACAATACAAGGTTTGTAGATAACTATTCAGTATCATTGGTTTATTACTTTACTTCTTTTAGAAAATTTAGTATTTATTTAATGCACACTCCATTACATACCCAATTCCAAGAGTATGCTTCTCATTTATTAAACACAGGATTCTTTTTTTTTCTTTATTAACTTGAGAATTTCTTATTTACATTTCGATAGTTCCAACATCCCCCTAACCCTTCCCCCCTCCCCTTCTATATAGGTGTTCCCCTCCCCATCCTCCCCCCATTACCACCCTCCCCCAATAATCACGTTCACTGGGGGTTCAGTCTTACTTAGCAGGACCCAGGGCTTCCCCTTCCACTGGTGCTCTTACTAGGATTCATTGTTACCTATGAGTAAACATGGGATTCTTTTCAAGTCATTTTCCCTCACCTTCCCCCTCTGTCTCAGCACCACGCCTCCCTCAATACTGTTTACCTTAATCTCATTTTCACATTTCAATAATCCCACTCTTCTAAAAAAAGGTCTAAAGCTTATTTTTCTTTAAAATGATTTATACCTCCTAGGATATAAATCATTGTTATGGCTAAATGATTTGTATAATCAATGATTAGTTACTTGAAATTGCAGTGATACACTGATGGGAGAGAAGCATTGAACAGTTACTTTCTATTAGGCTGTGCACTGTAATAATTATATTCATTATTAAATTAGGCTGAACAGCAGAAGCTGTTGACCCCTCTGGTTGAATTAGGGAAAAGCTGGAGGAAGCTAAGGAGGAGGGCAACCCTATAGGAGAACCAGCAGTCTCAATTAACCTAGACTACTGAGATCTCTTAGACACTGGATCACCAACCAGGCAGTATACGCCAGCAGAGATGAGGCCTCCAACATATATACAGCAGAGGACTCTGGGGTCTGGGTTCAGTAAGAGAAGATGCACCTAATCCTCAAGAGATTGGAGGCCCTAGAAGTTTAGAGGTCTGATATGGTGGATGGAGTGGGGATACTCTTGTGGAGATGGGGGCAGGGGATTGGGGGGGCAGGGGATTGGGGGGCAGGGGATTGGGGGGGCAGGAAGGAGGTATGGGTTGTGGAACCCTTGGGGGAGGGGGGTGGACTGGGAGGGGAATAAAATCTGGAGTGTAAAAATAAATTAATTAATTAAAAAATAAAAAGAAAAGATTATAAGAGATAAATTTTTGAGAGGGTAAGCCTCGCCTAACATCTGTAAATATAAGAAATGGTATTATATAGAAATACGAGAGACTTCAGAAGACAGACAATATTTGACAGAACGTCAACTGTGGGGCAGGGAGGTAACCTGATTAAGGCACATTGTAAACCACAGGGAGAAGAAAATGAATGTTCAGCCATTCATCTGTTTCTAAGGTGCTTCTTGACTTAACCAAGTAAAAGCTACTTCTGGCTGTGAGTGAAGCCTCCTCAGATGGGGCATTCATTAATTCATGACTGGACCAGTCTGCCCATACACCTCTCTGTGTGTTAAACCCACATACAACAGGGAAATCATATGTACAAGTTTAGAAAAGATGTACAAGATTGTTAGAAAAGTCCTATTTTCCATGTGATCTGATGATTATCAGAACATCAACGTTCTCAAATGTATCCTACTGTGAAGGATATATCTACATTCAAATGCCTCCCACAATCTCTTAACTCCCTGGTTTTGCAAAGTATTTTAAGGAATTTATTTTTGGAAGGTTGATACTGGATTTTAAGTATATGCTAGAACTTTAATTTACTGTTTGGTTTTATATCTATCAAGGCTAATAGAACAGATATGTAGGAGCACCTCCACTTTTGTTTGTTTTAGAGTGAATAGTCCATAGACACCTGCATTATGAGTGACTTTTTAGAGGATGGAGATATAGCTCAGCAGGTAAGGGTGCTTATCCCCAAAAATGACAAACTGGCTTGAATTCCTAGGATATACAACATACATGGAGAGACCTGACTCCTTTAGGTTAGTTTTTGAACTGCACATAAGCACCACAGCATACATGCAGATATGTTTCCATGTCAATTTGTCTGCGTGCATGTTTATGCATGTTCATGAGTATGGATAGCAGGGTCAGCATCATGTGTCTTCTCAGTCTTTCTATAGAGTCCTCTGCCCAGCTCCAACTGTGAGATTGTTTAAGTTATTTAACCAGAGAAAGACAAAGAGTTGGACTCCAAACTGGTCTTTAATTTTCTCCTTTTCAATAGTAATCTGAAAAACAGAAATCAATGAGATTTAAATTTTATCAAAATTTCATTGAAAATAAAGACACGTTTTCTTTTCCTAATCTCCTTGTGTGTTTGTGTTCTTTTTGTATGTGTACAAGATTTTTGCGTATATGTAGGTGTAAATGTGTATGTGAACATGCTCTTGTATGCACATGCATGAGGAGGGTGGTGGTTGATAACAAAAATCATAGTCAAATGTTTCTCTATCTTATTCTTTGATGTGACATTTGACTCTCAATCAAAGCCAGAGTTTGGCAATATGGCTGGTCTAGGTAGCCAGCATGCTCTGGAGAATTTTGCTCTCTGCCTCAAATATAATGGCTGTCACATGTGTGAGCTTTCTCTGCATCTACTGCAGTATCTGACTTGCTCATGCACAAAATGTAAAATATATATTCTCTCTCTCTCTCTCTCTCTCTCTCTCTCTCTCTCTCTCTCTCTCTCTCTCTCTCTCTCTCTCCAGGGTTTCACTATATAGTTCTGGCTAAAATGGAACTCATGCAGCACTACACTAGGCTATATATTTTATTACTAAGCAAACTAATGAGAACTTTGAAGAATCGACTGCCTAGCACATTTCTCTCAGAGGTTGTGACAGATCTAGAAATTGAGGAGAAGGGAGAGATGCTCAAAGAAAGTATTGAGAGAAATGGGACAAGAGGAGAATGAATTATTGGCCATGAATATAATATCAATTCTGAAATTCAATATAGAATTCATAGCAGGGTAACCTATATTTTGATATATTGAAATTGACTTTGTTTACCTCAGCCACTCATTTGCTGAAGATTTGCTTTCCTGTTGTTTTTCTTAGATGCATGGAGAAAATATGTGTTCAAGAAAACAAAGTATTATTCTGGAAATCAGTCTGGAGATTCCTCAGAAAATTGGACATTGAACTACCTGAGGACCCAGCTATACCTCTCTTGGGCATATACCCAAAAGATGCCCCAACATATAACAAAGACACGTGCTCCACTATGTTCATAGCAGCCTTATTTATAATAGCCAGAAGCTGGAAAGAACCCTGATGCCCTTCAACAGAGGAATGGATACAGAAAATGTGGTACATCTACACAATGGAATATCACTCAGTTATCAAAAACAATGACTTTATGAAATTCATAGGCAAATGGATGGAACTGGAAAATATCATCCTGAGTGAGGTAACCCAATCACAGAAAAACACTCACGGTATGCACTCATTGATAAGTGGCTATTAGCCCAAATGCTTGAATTGCCCTAGATGCATAGAACACATGAAACTCAAGAGGGATGACTAAAATGCGAATGCTTCACTCCTTCTTTAAAAGGGGAACAAGAATACCCTTGGCAGGGAATAGGGAGGCAAAGTTTAAAACAGAGGCAGAAGGAACACCCATTCAGAGCCTGCCCCACATGTGGCCCATACATATACAGCCACCCAATTAGACAAGATGGATGAAGCAAAGAAGTGCAGGCTGACAGGAACTGGATCTGTCCTGAGAGACACAGCCAGAATACAGCAAATACACAGGCGAATGCCAGCAGCAAACCACTGAACTGAGAATGGGACCCCTGTTGAAGGAATCAGAGAAAGGACTGGAAGAGCTTGAAGGGCCTCGAGAACCCATATGAACAACAATGCCAACCAACCAGAGCTTTAAAAAGATTTTAAAAGATTTAAAAAAGGAAAGAAAACAAGGTATTTATGAAGAATATGGGGCAATACCAATCAAAGCTCAAATGCACTATATGTGAAGAGTTTTGAGAGTAGGAAGTCACAGTTATACTTGTGTATTTTAGGAGAGAATGATCAAATGGCTTTGTGGCAGATTCCCAGACTTGAAGCATAAAAGTGCTAGATACCTTCTGGTGCACAGATAGATCTGAAGTCTACTGTGGGTTATATACAGCTGGGAACACTGAGGCTATGACAGATATCTTCTTGGGCTTCACTGTTTCTCAGTGACTGACAGTCATGAAATCTGTCAAAAAGTGAAGACTATAATGTAAGGGTTTTTGGTAAAGCATGTTTTAGACATGGTTAGAGACAGCTTGTTTATGAAATGAGATGGGGAAGAGGAGAAAGAATATAGGAGGCAGGGGTTGAAGAGGAGTGTAGGAAACATCGTCCTCTGCACAAGATCTGAACCAGATGGGCTCTCCACTATTTCATTTTGGAGAGAGAACGTAGCATAAGGCTCCCCAATCCTTCACTGAGGGGACCATGGATAGTTAAAGGATACTGGGGAGAGGGTGTCTTTTGTCTCAGAGTTGACTCACTGCTACAGTACTATCTCCCATTTATAACTCACTCTCATTCAAGCAGTAATAACTGAACTCAGGGAGTGAAAGAAAAAATGCATATCAAAATAATAGGGGCCTTCTTAAGAAGACAGCAAAGGGCTTTAACAGGAGGGAGGGGTAGTGCAAGGGAAATGATCAGAAATTCCTTGTGCACATGTATGATGTTTCCAAAGAACAAAAAACTTTTAAGCTTTCTCTACTCATGATCCACATTTACAATTCTTTATAATATGCTAATCCCTAGCTTTTCTTTTATAATTTATTAACTGTGTTCTTTTTCTGTAAGTGCTTATGTTTCAAATTTCTTATCATTTATTGATGCTTAGCTTTGTGGGTCAACTTGGCTAGGTAGCAAAACCCAGTTACTTACCAAACACTTCTCTAGGTCTTCCTCTGAGGGTAAATATAGTTAACATGTATAGTCAACTAAACTATAGCAGGAGATCATTCTCAAGGGTCTAAGCCCTATTCAAAGGGCTTAATAGCAAACCAGATTCCTCAGCTTAACAGGAGAGAGGTTCATCTTAAGAGCACAGCATGAACTCCTGCCTGAATTGGAGCCTGCTACTCTCATTAGGTGACATTTTGTTGGTATGTGTTATACACAAAACATGATTTTACCTATTTCTCTGGGAAATACCAACTTCAATCACAAATGATTTTATCAAAAAAAAAGAGTACTTTCTAATAAGGCTTGTTTCTCCAAAGTGTGCTTGGATTTAGAGGCAGGCACTGCTAGGGCAAGGAGCCTTGTGACTTTCATACCAAGATTTTTGTTTGTGTGTTTTGTTTTGTTCTTTGTTTTTTGTTGTTGTTTTGTTGTCATCCTTTCCATTTCAACAAATCCACCAAAGTGGTTATATTTTACCACCACCACCACCACCACCACCACCACCACCACCATCATCATCATCATCATCATCATCACCATCACCATCATCATCACCATCACCATCACCATCATCATCATCATCATTTACAATTATTCTATCTTCGCTGACTGCTATGCAGAACTCCTACAATCCAGTTTCTTAACTGAGTCAAAAGGATTCTCACTTATTTGCTGAGAGTGATATTGGGGAACATATATTTCCCCTTGTTTGGATGAAACACCTATGTTTCTTGTGACCAAGCAATGGAACTCCATGAAAGTGTTTATTGTTAGGGTAACTGATGATGAATGAGGACATTATCTGTGTAGTGCTTTGTGATGATTTAAGAGAATACATTTTCCTCAAGTATTTGCATTTGAGGGACCTTCAACAATACAACTTTTCTTTTCATTTTTATGAGTGTTGGGGAATAACCTAAAATATCATTTGTAGTAGTTAGTTCTTGTGGGCATAAGATGTAGGCTCACATTTTTTTCTTGATGTGTCTCAGTCAAACTGCCTCATCTTACTATAGAATTCTACAGCTAGCTATCTCTTGTATTACATTATATATTTCTTCATAGACTCTATGTATTTAAATTGTTGTATCCTAAAATACATTGAGAACTTTGCTGGACCAGGGGAAGGTCTTATTCATTGTTCATTTATCCCAGTGTTTAGCCTATCTTATTCAACAGTGTCTTTAAAAAATAAGTCCCAAATACAGTTGCTTATCAGCTTATGGGGAAATGTATGGTTATCTTACACAAACTCTGGCCAATGGGATTGTATCAATGCAGAAAGTTGTATTGGGTCTGCTGCATGTTCTTACACTGAACTTTTATATACTTGGAATAGTCCTTTGCAGAAAGAAAATTTCATCTTCTCCAAAAGCAATAAGGCACACATAATTGAAAGTGCAATAGAGCATCTCAGAGAATGACGTGAAGCACATTCTGAGCAAAGGGGTGATGTGCCAACCTTCCGGGTTTGGGTGATTCTTGTTTGTTTTTTATTGAAAAACTAACTTATTTTTATAAATTAAGCCCACAGATTCTCAATGACTCTAATTCCAAATCTGGGCCCATTCTTATTGGACATCACAGAGCTGAATCTAAAAGAGTCTGTACATAGTATACTTAAAAAATGTTACTTATTAATCAATCTCTGTTTTTGCAAATGCTTAATAACACAAATATTAAATCCCATATATAGAAGGAACATCATATGGTTGAGAAAGACATAGGCAGATTAATACAAGTGAGGAACTAAAGGTTTAAAAGAGAATCAGGGAGCAATTAAGGGGAGTTTGTTTGTTTTTCCACCATCCTTTTACCAAGAGAAGAGGAACAACCCTGTCCTTCAGCCGCTTGGCAAGCCTTTGGACAGTGTGTGGTTCAGTGCGGCACTCTTTGGCCATCAGTCTCTCCAAATAAAAAGTGCAGGGCCTGCCAGGAACATGGAGAACAATAGCATCCCGGACAGCTTGTTACAGCTTGCGGTTAGAAAAATTACATGAAATTACACCCATGTTCTCAGTTCCCTGGCCAGTCTGTCTTATGTCTCCATCCCAAAGTTCACATTTTCCTTCGCTACCTCTCTTCAGCCATCTGGCCCGTATTAATGGAGAAATGGGGAGGAACCACAGCAATTATTTGGAAAATTAAGTGAAGAAAAAAACCTACCCAAATTACCTTCTCCTGAATGGTCTGGGAAAATGTAAAAGCCAGTATTTCCTATGATTGAGATGATTTCAAGTTTTCAGAACATGTAATTTCTTTCAGCCAAATAAAAGTTATATTTTCAAGGGCACAGACATCACAAGTTTCTCTTCTAGATTCTAGGCTATTATTGGGATATATTTTAATTGCTCTTTATTCAAATTTACTCTTTTACAATTATCTAAAATATAAGGACCCAACTAATGTTGATATAAAGCTGATGGTATGTAAAATCGATGGAACTACATATAGCCATATAAAGCTGTTCTCACCACCGTTACCCTTGCCTACTGTCACACACAACAGCCACAGAGGTTCTGTCTCACGAGATACTTGGACAACATGGTCTAATTTCAGAGCTCGATGTGCCACACAGTGACGCCCTACATACCCGAGTAGAAGGCTCCCACTGCAAGCCATTCTACAGCCAATAATGTTGACTTAATACACCATCAGTGGCTACCATAAACTACTGGGACATCCAGTGCCTTCAAGAGCCATGCTTATTTTGCAAGAACAGATATCAGGTTAATCAAAGATACCATTACATTATGCCTGTTGGCCTATTGCTAGCAACACATTTACTTGTTATAGTGTATATGGATATGGGATATCCTATATTGGTTGCTGGTATTGTATGTTAAAACTAGCACTTTAATTTTTGATACTCAATCCAATCTCTGTTTACATCGCAAGATCTACTGGAAGTAAAAATGAAATCACTTTTCAAGCTATACACTTGACAGTATCTGAGATGACTACTGTGGTATGTTGCATTATTTTTTCTTTGACCTATACTTTGTAGGCAAGCAAGAAAGCTCAATGAGTAATAGTACCTTTCATGAAAGCATGAATTCCTGAGTTCCATGCTCAGAGTTCTTGTCCTAGTGGCAGATTTAGATATATGGACTTAACACACACTTCCACTGACTAAGGGGGATTTGGCTACAGCTAATGTTGAGTGGCAAATCTGCCAGCAGCAGAGACCAACACTGAGCCTCTGATATAGCACCATTGTCTGGTGATCAACCGCCAACCTGGTGGCAGGCTAATTACAGTGAACCACTTTAGTTGTAGAAGGGACACTATTTTGCCCTTACCGAAATAGCTGTTCTGGCTTGCTCCTTGTGGTATAAGCCCATTCATGTGTACCATACAATACCAAGTACACCACCTACAGTGATGTGTGCCCTCCCACATCAATCATTAATAAAAAAATAATACCCTAAAAACGTGCATGAAGGCCAATTTCATGGAGGTATTTTCTTAACTCCCTAGTCCCAGATATGTGTAGGATTGAGTGCAGTAGACAAAAACCAAGCAGCACACTGTATAAAGGAGCAAGAGGAACACAACCCCAGGGCATTCTTCTGTCATCAACAATGTGCACTGTGGTACACACACACACACACACACACACACACACACACAGACACACGCACACACACACATTAAATGATTAACTTAAGAAATATATACTTGGTAGTGCACACAGTCTAGTAATAATTATTATTTTGTTCAAAGCACATACTTCAGTTTTGATAAAAAAAAAAGCCTTCTTGTTTTTGATGCTTTTCTTTCATGAATTGATTTGGGTCTCTACTCAGGACTCTGGTTTCATTGTGGCTGCTTGGGTATAGGAACTAGTAAATGTTACAAATAGATGAGAAAATAAAGCAAAGGTTGTCCAAATTCTTCATTAAAGGAACAGGCAGTGAACATTTTAAGCTTCGCAGACAATGTAGTCTCTTCTGCATCCACCCAGGTCCATTATCACATGGTAAACACAGTGATGGATGAAACACAGATGAGTGAACAGGGCTCTAGATTCTAGAGCACCAAGCTGCAAGCCAGGGTTGTCGGGAGGCTATAGTTGAACATCATCTACAGCTAAAGCACTCATTTGTCCACTAGTCTTGCACATTGACCACTTATCAGAAAATATGTCCTTTTGTCATTGAGATTCATAGCAATGTACCCAGTTGATTTTTCTTATAAGAAAGCACTCTATTGTTTCTTCTGACAGAAAATCACCTAGATCAGGTTGATTTTTAAAGTCCTGTCACGCTTCTAGATTTATTCATCACTGAACGAATGATTCTTCAGGCAATTCGCTCAAGCAGAAAAAGCGTGGATCAATACAAAGCCGTGATTTCAAATGACATACTACTTTAGTGAGAAAATACACACTTTAGCTTACCTAGGAGAAATGCCTGTAAGGTCACAAACTTGGAAAATAGATGATAGATTGCTATAAAACATTCGACAGTAAGCAATATGGTAGTTTTTCTTCACTTCACTGCTATTGTGCTTCTGAGACTTGTCTCCCATTCCTCTGGGTTCTGTACTCATTGTGACATATTCTATGAGGATGCCTTAAAATCAACAGATTGCTCTGTGTCCTTTCACCTCTGACTAGGCAGAAAGTTTTAAGAAACATTTGAATTTTCTTGTAAGACAAAAATAAATGGTTTGTTCTATATTCTATTTTGTCTCTCAACTAAAGAAGAGTGTTCTATTCTATAACAAAACAAGACAGAACACTTCTCTTAGAAAATAAATATGATGGACATGTTGGGATGATTTTAGTGACAAAACACATCAACTGTTAGCAAATGATTCTGGAACTGAATCCTAGTGTAGACTTTTAAAACACTAAATGTGAAAAAGTGAATCAAGTTTAAGCTGTCTTCTATCTGGATAGCAATCTGACATATTTAGAACAAAAAAACTTTAAGATGGACTTAGAAGAAAGGGTTTCTAGTACAGTAGGAGCTACTCCAGTTTTATCTCACTCTATCAAGGTGCCTTGGATACATGTGACAACCACGTGGTTTCTACCTCCTTCGGGTACTTTGGAAGAATACAGAGATGATTAGACAGTTCCAGAGATACATGACACACATACAGAGAGAGGGGGGAGGGGGGAAGGAGGGATGGGGGGAGAGAGAGGGAGAGAGAGATAGAGAGAGAGAGACAGAGAGAGAGAGGAGAGAGAGGAGAGAGACAGAGACAGAGAGAAAGTCAGAAACAGAGACAGAGTCAAAGAGAGATAGAGACAGAGTCAGAGGCAGAGAGAGGCAGAGAGACAGAGAGTAAGAGAAAGACAGAGACAGAGATAGAGATGTGGCTGGGGGATGGAAGGAGAAAGCCAGGCTGGATGTGAGGTGGGCCATCAAGGAAGCACAGCAGAATGGCATGCAGGGCGCATCTTAGAAGTTCTAAGTCTTTAAAAGTTCCATGAGCAATTTGCATTATGACATTGTATAAAAACATTCTCACAGGAAATGCACCCAGTTTGCTCTCCCTGGCCTGTACCGAAGCCAACTTTCTATCTGTGGAGGAAAGACCTTTTGTGTTTTTATTCCTGCCTGTCTACAATTATATTATTATTAGGTTGTAAACAATAGCTGTTTTGTTGTAAAACGTGAATAGAGGAGCTGAAAGTCAGCACACAATTGTGTGATCACTGGTCAGCCTTGAATCCCAAACCAAAAAAAACCCGATAGTTTTAATAGCCTGTCTTCCAACTTGTATACAAAGATAACGAGAAGGTTTAGAGTCTCTGAGCAGAAAGCCTGACTATAACTTTACAAGGCCCTGCTGTCATTCCCCAAGGGAACAAAAGGGGTCTTCTCACCAGATGCTTGTTATATTTTTGCTTTGACATCACTTTGTTGATTCTTCTTTAGTAGAGGGAGCTACTGTTATTTTAGGCTTCTCAAACTGTCATTACTTTGAAGGTAGGGATAATCAGAATAGGAATTGAATATTATATAATGTTGATGGTTGGAAAGCAGGCATTTGATGAAAAAAATTTCTCTCATTGCTCTTAGATCTTTAGAATTTCAACCCCCTCAGATGTCTACCTGCCATCTCTCACATCAGCCAGGAGATGTCACTGTAGTGGAATTCAAGGATTAACAGAAGAATTGTATATTCTCTAAGAGCTTTCTATAAAACTATTTCAATTATATAGAAAATGATTTTAAACTACAAGCAACCTGGCTACCCAACTTTGCTTTTTAGTAAATAGAGATACCATTTGTGTTATATCCCAGATTTAAAGAATAATGATGATTATTCCCTTTCCTGGATCCTTGACAAATCAACTTCCCTTGAATGGGCACGTGATGGGCTTAGTGGGTGATTCACCTGCCTAACTAAAGTCTTTGAGGGCCCTGAGCAGGAGAGAACTTTCTTATAAAACTGTATAGACATATATGTGGAAAAAAGCCCCAGTGAGTACAATGTAGGAGGCTAAGGGAATAGAATGGGCTCAACACAGCTGGTTGCTAGGTGTTCATGATGGACCTGTGCTGTTACTGTATTTTATCTAGGACAAGCTTTAAACTCTAATTGGTATTCAAGGCAAAGATCAAGTTCATGCTATTCACTGTCCTCTACCCAGTATGTATCATAATATTGTTTAAGAGAGGTACTCAAATGTTTGCTGAGCAAATGATCAAATATATAGAACCACATGAGCGACATAAGAACAAAACCTAGGAAGGGTAAAGGGTTGGAAAAGTGGGAGGCACGAGGTCTCTCTATGTCCTAGCTGGAGGCTGGTACCACATATCCCAGAACTCAGAGAACTGCAGCTACAGGTTGTCTGCTACAGCTCTGAGCCCAGGGTCCCAGAGAGCTGATACCTCAGTGCCCAAGTTATTCATCAGATAACACTCTGTGTCCTTAACCAACAGGAAAGGGAATTGGAGAAGGGGGAAAGTCATAGCCTTGGGAAGATAGGTCAGGGATTTTTCACCATCAAGGGATTTTAAAAACCACTATCCTGCTCTGAATGGATGACATTCATTGTTGCCTTATACCCATGTTGGGGTTCATTTTTGTAGAATTGTAAATTAAAAACGGTTTCCTTTTCATGCATTCCTTGAATTTGTATTATCTGTCCCCAGTATTGGGACCTGAGTTTCAGATGTTTGGCCTCCAGGACTATGACAGAATAAAGGCTGACTCTTTCAAACCACCAGACTGGTTGTAATTATTACAGCAGCCTGCAGGAGTTGCACCTTACTCAAAGGACCATGAGCTCCATCTATGAAAATGCGACACCAGGGCCTTACAGTGGCCAAGAGAAGGGTTCTTTCTCTGCTCCTACACCTACTTCATTCCACTACAGATCTTGCTCTAATCATTGTGAAACTGAAGAATAAATTATAAGTGCCCACTTGATTTAATACATACATAAAGGAGGCATAACAGAGAAGCTAAATTATAATGTGCATGCTGACTTAACTGTCCGGTGTCACTTATAGTCATTGTGACCTTGACCCCATGATTAAATGAGGAAAGCACAGGACCACCAGGGGACTTTCCTTTCTTCTCTCTTTTAAACAAGTGGATGCTAAGTTGTAGACGAAGCTTCCGGACTTGAAGGTATCTCTGGTATGAACAACAGTGTAATCCTTAACCAAGTGTTCCCCAGTTCTGTGTGATAATGACAGGAAATGCTCCTTATCCCACTATGTCTCTTTATGTAAAAAAGGTGTTGTTCTGTGGTAGTCTGTGCTCCAGTTTCTGTCACTGTAATGGGGCTCTAAAGGAGTTACTGCAGAGCACCACAGAAGCAAAGATCCTCCCAGGACCCACAGGAGAAGTTGAAGGTCTTCTAGCAGGTCTAATCTGGATGCTGACAAAGCTCCCCATCTAGAAAGGTGAGGTCGACATCACAGTGATGGGGGGATTTCTGTATACTAGTCCTGGTCTAGGAAGCATCATGCTTTCTCTTCATGTATCATGCAAATAAGTGAACATATTGCTTGACCACAAACTTTTAATTTCCACGGTTTCCTAGAATACATTACAAATGTAAATGAGCGTACAACAATGGACTACAATAAGGAAGACTCCGCGGTGGTTTCAGGTCACCAGCACAGGACTGGCTTGGTGTGCAGCCGTGAATAATTCTACATCAAAACAAAAAAGAAATAAAATGTTTAAGTTAATTGCTTTTTCCCAAGACCCTGAGAGGAGTCTTCAGGGTATCTGGCATCATTTAATCATGGGGTTCAAGATCATCATGGCTTTAAAATGACATTTGACAGTGAAGCTGGAACGCACTCTGTAATCTCATTTCTGTTATGTTCCGTTTATGCTTGTACGAAATCAAGTGGGCTCATAATTTATCATCCCAAACAATCCACAGTGATCAGTGTGAGGAATGCTGAAGATAGATTTATACTTGGTAATTGTTAATCAAATTTAAATATTGTACTTTAAAAGTAGTATAGTAGATGGGCGTTTTTTCATGGAGCCCTTTGGTATTCTGTTCTGTATCTACTCCATCAAATCAACTGAGGAAACTTCAGTACCAGTTCTACATGAAGGAGACAGAATAAAGTGATTCACTTATACGAGTATCTCTTGCTCTCAGAAATAGAGAAACCACCAAACAACAATAACAAAGACTGCACAGGAGAAGGGAGTGACAGTGGCCTTAATCATCTAGTTAGCTCCCAAATGAGCCATACCCCCCCACCCCCGTCAAGTAGACACAGTTGGAGCACACCTACACCTACACTTCTACAAAGGACTTGGCAGTATGGTACCCCTCATCTTGCCAGACTTAGGACCTACACAGTTGGCTTTTCATGTCTGAGGATCTATCTGAATATGTCCTTAACATTGTGAACCTCATCTTAATAAAAACTTTCCAGTTAGCCTGTTAGGATGTTAACTGTAAGCACATGAATTCTGGGCTGTAGGTGGCACTCGAACCATAAAGTATGCACCACTGGGGGAGAAAACGTAGTATTTACTCTTTAGATGCACAGTTAGTTATGCATCGCATGTTACTGTCTTATCTCAGGAGTGAAGTTGGTATCTGAGTTATCAAAATCATATTCTTCTTAGAGGAAAACTGATCCATAATGACAACAGAAAATGCAATCCAGAGACCTACAGAACTGAACCTTGTAGAAGCGATAAAAAGTTAACCTTAGATCCTGATTGCAGTTTGTAGCATTGAGTTTGGCTACCAGATAATCAACTCCTACTAAGATCTTAATATTGTACTCAAAATTCAAGCACTAGTTACCTGTAATCCATATGATAATCATCAAATGGTGACTGAAGAAACATAAGCTGGAAATACAGTAATTTACTTTTCCTAACCAATGAGCTGCGACCCAATCAGCACATTTAAAACAAATTTACCTAGATAGATAGTTCTTGACCTATACACTTACCAAAGCATCCAGTCCAGAGAAGCCCTGGGCATATACAGACTTCCATGTTTAAGAGAACTTTAAAACCATAGCCCTTACAACGTAATTATTTAACTTCCTTTATTATCATCTTCCAGACAGATGTCCTCCGAGAACGACCCTCATAAAGGTCATCAACATCTTGTGTCCACAATTTAAAGTCTGTAAGGTGCAGAGACTCACTTCTCTGCCTCTGCATCCTGTCATTTCTCAGAACTGAATCATATGCCTACCACAGCTCTCAGGCCAGTGAGCTCATTTCAGAAAGTCGGCTCTAAACAAACAAGCACATTGGAAGTCCTCAGCCACTCCACTGTTTGTATAACATGTCAGAACAAAGACTACAGAACAAACTACCACTTTATGGTAAGGAAAAGAAAAGCAGGATTTTACTAAAAGTCTCTAGAGTCTGAAAACAACAATTTTATGTTTATAAATGACAATTTAGTGGTGATGTATTGTAGAAAACCCAGAGAAAATGAGACAAGCTATACTATCTTGACTAGATTGGTCAATGTGATTTCAGGAAGAGAGTCAAGTTATAGTGATTTCTATGTTAAATACAATGCTACACACCCATTAAAGACATCAAAGTCCAGTCAGACCACCTCTAATATTGTGTCTTACCTCCTTAAATTTATGGTCTGGCTAGTGTGATTCCTCAGTAATTTATTTAAGTACATTTGGTCTTAGATAGAAGAAAATGGAAATAGCATATTTTCTCATGATCTAAGCCTACTGACAAAGTATCTTTCAATAAAGTAAACTCTCTCCTCCTCCTCCTTTTAAAAAATACAAGTAAACTGCATTGTCTCAGTTATGCCATCTGCTTTGGGTTCACATTGATTCTTAGTGCTGCTCACACCTCTGAAATCCCTTTCTGCTCCTGTTTGTTCTAGTCAGAATCCATGTTCTTTAAAACTTTGACCAAACCTGCCTTCATCAAAAGCTTTCCCAGGTAGCTTTACTTGAACCACCATCTGCCTTATCCCCATATTAACTATTCACAGGTCATTATGCACTGCATGCTACAAGCACTCTCAGTAAGATAGATTTGTACTTATTCTACTAGTTTTATAGTGCTGCTGTAACAAATTATGACAAAGTACCTCCAGGAAAGACAGGGTTACTCTCCTAATGTCAGTGGACATAAAGCCAAAGATTCAGCTATTCACAGACCTGCACCTCTTCCTAAGGGTCTGGGAGACTTGCAGGCTTACTCAAACTGCTTGAATTTCTTGTTTTCTGCACAATCGTGTGTGTGTGTGTGTGTGTGTGTGTGTGTGTGTGTGTGTGAGAGAGAGAGAGAGAGAGAGAGAGAGAGAGAGGACAGAGAGAGACAGAGAGAGACAGAGAGAGAGGAGTATGTGTGTGTGTGTGTGTGTGTGTGTGTGTGTGTGTGTTTGTGTGTTCTCCTCTCTCTATATTTTTAAGGACCCCAGCTGTTAGATTCAGGGTCCACTAGAATAATGCATGATGAGCTCACTTCCATACCATTAAAGTAATTCATCTAGTAAGACATTCTTCAAATGCAGTCATATTCCCAAGTTTCCATGTGTAGAACATAGATATATTTGGGGTGTGTGTGTGTGTGTGTGTGTGTGTATAGAGGATAATATTTAACTCACCATTATTTCTGTATCTACTTTTAGCTATACATTCCTCATAGGTATCATATATGCCGTGGGTAATTTCTGCACTACATTGAGTTGCAGTTGAGGATGCAGCATGTACATACCACCATACATCACACTCTTGTACCAATTACACATCTCCTTCCTAAATATAGGAAGGGAGAAGGAACCAACAGTCTTCTCCGACCAATTCTCCATCCTCGCTTTATGTGGGTGAAACTCTTGCGTGAGTGACTTGGTGCTCAGTATTGGGAGGCGGTGGAGCCTTTTACAGATGGGGCTGAATGGAGTTACCTCAATTCACAGAGGCATCACCCACTCCCATCACGGTCCGAAGAATTGTGGTGACTCACAGACAGAAATCTCTGCAGTTATAAATCAAACCGAGCCTTTCTTCTCTGCGTATTGCTCAAGTATCTCATTATGGTGATAGAGCGCTAGCTCACACAAACACCATCTTCACTTAAAGTTCTCATCGGAGACTCCCCTGTGGAAGTCAGAGGCTCCCGATGGGATGACTGTATATCTAGAAGCCTTTCTGCTAGAAAGATGGCATGCCTCAAAAAATAAGGTCACCGGTAGAAGTTAGTTTTGCATTTTGCTTTCCTTTGTTTGTTTGTTTTTGCTTACAGACTTATTTGATGGTGACAGTCTCAACCAATTAGTCGGATGGATGGAGTATGGAGTCATTCCAATATTGAATATTGTTTTTATAAAGCGTTTTCTGTTTGTTATGAAAATTAAGACGTGTCATGGCCCTTACAGATGCCACCCAGAGCAATGAACTGCTCCAGCCAAAGCTGATGGATGATTCCACTTTTGCGGAGCTAGAACAGACAATGTGTACCAGATGCTGGTGAACTGTGATGTGGATGGCCTCAACCTACTCTGCCCGAGAATAATCATTCAGACAGTAAGCTCTTTGATATGATAATGTAGCCAGCTGCTGGTTCATCTCCATTTCCAATGTGGGAATCCAGGATGCTTTTCATCTTTTATAATATTGGAGGTTTCCAGCACCCACGTATGTGTGTACTTCTTTCCTTTTATTGGGAGTAGAAGCACAGTGATTGGGTTATAAATGTGCAAACACTGAACGAATGTGATGTCTCCTCACTTTGCTTCCATTCCTTGTATAAAAGGCATTACAGGTGAGCTTGATAGCAGTAATGTGGAAAGGCATTTGAGTCTATGCTGGAAGCCTGTCTCATACTGAGATGGCTACATGTGTGTGCTTGTGTGTGTGTGTGTGTGTGTGTGTGTGTGTGTGTGTGTGTGTGTGCGTGCGTGCGCGTATTTGTACATACAATATCTAGCACACTAAGATTCCTCACTGCTCTTTTGGCCTACATGAGTATCAGTTCTGAAAAAAATATAAGAAAATTATTCTCTTTCCTTTTTCTCCTCACAGTGTCCCTGTGGCCCTTGGTTTAGAACAACCAATGCAGAGCACTAACATGTCTGGGACAATGAGAGAATGGGAGGATATGAAGGGTCAGCAGTTTTCCCTTTCCACCTTGCAACTCATTGCTGTGCTTGTTTTCTAATGTGATGATAATTTAACAGAATCTTGGGCTACTAAAGACAGAGGTTTGGGTCAACATGCCCAAGACTATGGCGTGAAATTGATTGCTGGGATTAGCTATGCCATCACTCAAATGAGAGGAGGAGAAAAGGGGAGAGTGTATCTTTAAAATAAGAGCAATGACACACACAGAGATAGACAAAAACAAAAACGTATATTCTTATATTGCTTCACAATCACAAATGCAAGCATAATCCATCCGGCAGGAAAGGAAGCCCAGAATATGTCTATTATCATTGAGCATATCCCTCTGATTATAAAGCCACACATATTTCATTTTTCCTTTATTAAAAATAGACTTTTCCCATATAATATATTCTGATTATTGTTTCCCATTCACCAACTCCTTCAGGATCCTTCCCATCTTCCCTCCCATTCAAATCCATAACCTTTCTATTTCTCATAAAGCAAAACAGGCATCTAAGGAATAATAATAAAATGTAATACAATAAAACCAAACAAAATGAAGAGTGTAAAACAGACAAACAGAAGAAAAGGAGCCAAAAAGAAAGTAGGAGAAACATATATAGAAGTGAGGACAAATACATTTGCACACTCGAGAACCCTATAAAAATACAAAACAGAAGCCATAATATATATGCAAAGGACCGGTAAGGTTTAAGAAAATATGTCCTGACACAACATTTTTAAAGAGCCTCCAAAGATACCATTGAGTTTGCCTTGTGTTGGCCATCCACTGCTTTATATGGGGCCTGCCCTTATGTGTGGTTTGTATCTGCCCCCAAATGCTACAGACAGAGCTGGAAAGGAAGTACGGGTTTAAGATCACCTGCTGCTTTGCAGCGTACTGGGTTCATTCACCAGCACCCATGTTTAATAGCATATAACTGCCTGAAACTCCAGCTTCAGTAGACCCAAATCCTTTTCCGCCTCCCAAGGGTACCTGGACTCAAGATAACATAACTCTACACAGTTGTATGCACATTAATTAATAGATAAATTATTTTAGAATGCCACAAATACATCTTACACACTTATTATTACAATAACAAGAATTCAAGCTACAAAAGGTCTTATTTCCCTCTGAGGTGAAACTTAAACTCCAGGATTGTTCCAGATTCCCAGCATGGTTGGTGACAGAGTCCTGGCGCACTCAACTCTTTTTCTTGTGTCAACTAGGTACTGCCCTGCCCTTTACTGCTATTGCCAAAGTAATGACAAGGACTATTAAGAGATGAAGACTGCAATCAACCAGCATTGGTACAGCAACACAGACTTTTCTGGGAACAGTCTTTATTACCAAGATAAATATTTGAGGTCATTACACTAGAACTGATTGTCCATTGGACGATGATAAACATTATTTTTTCCACATCCTTATTTACTTTGGACATTGGAAAGAGTGTAGATTTCCAGTGAAAGCTTTAACAACACTCATCCCCATTCCAATGGATAGTTGTCTCCTATCTTACACATCCAGTCCAGTCTTTTGTCCACGGCTAAGCCTTCCCATTATGCTTCTTGGAATTCCAATCAATTTATCATACTTCCTGTCATTTTGCTGAACGCTTTTTTCAAGCTATATACTTTAAACAAGACTTGACATGGTCTCTACATGGATCTTTCTCTTTTTTTCCAGTATCCTATGAACCCCCCTCATCTCCTTGATATTCTTTAGACATCACTTCCCATTGTCACACCATTTACACAAACAATGCCAAAATTCAGATACCAAAATGATGACCGTTTCATGACTCCAATCTCTTATCTTCACTGATACCCTCATGTAATACCATCACTTATTCTCAAGATGTGTCAATCAAATTAGGTTTTCCTTCTTTTTTCCCGACCTAAATTCCAAAAAGCTACAACTTACCCCCATAGAAACACCTTCAACTTTCTTTGTTCTATCTTCTGCTGTGGGTTTTCCTCCCAAAATCCAGATTCATTCCTGTTCCTGTCTACCCTCTTTCTGTCACAGTGTTTGCTGATTTAGCCTGCTGAGGAACATGCTGCAGGTGTCTGTACTCATTTTACATTTATTGTTGCAAGAGTCGAGTGAAATCTCAGTGTGTCTTTAACAAACCCACTTTTTTCAATAATTCATTTTTTCCATTTGTACATCCCAATTACATCCCCTTTCCCTCTTCTCCTCCCAGTCTCACCCTTACAAATCTCTTCCTCTATTGCCTCCAGCATTTTATCTCAGAGGAGGAGGAGACTCCCTCCCAGATAAACCCACTGTCTTATGTATTCTTTCGCTTCTAAACTCGGTCATTTTTCTAGTCCCAACTTCTGCTCTTTGAATAGCGAAAATATTTATTTACATTTCATGGGGGGAAATGCTGTTAATTAGACTATTTCATCCCTACTCCTTCAAGAATGTTCCACCTTTGACTTCTTCCGGTTTATACTGCATCACCAATGGCTCCCTTTAAACTCCACAATCCAAGACACAAGAACAGGCACTCACCAATTTCCCCACCTAAGGAAATATACCTTCCCTTCACTTAATCTCTTTAAACTTTCCCCTCTTTTCATGTACTTGCCTGTCACATCTTGGTTTCAATGACTGGCTTCTTGTGTCCATTGATGACATTAAACGGAAAGTTTATTACTTTTGTAAGCTACTTACATGATTTTAAAGGCCCAATTTTCTTTTGTCTAGGGGCAATCATTGAAAAATGTTTTAAGGAAACCACAAGTGATTCATACATATAGAAAGCACTCACAAAGTTTGTCTCTATTGTTAATATTGAGCATTTTAGTTTTACATACACACATGCTTTACTTCAAGATTTCCAATGTATTTGTATCAGGGAAAAATATTTCCAATCATGGAAAGTCTTCTTTTGAGGAATTATTGCCTTTGTAAAATTAGAGAAAATAAACCTCAAGATATTTATATACATCATATATTTCTTTCAAAATTCTATTCTTCAATAAAGATTTTCATATTCCATGGCCATATTTTATCCTTTGAACACCTTATTTTTTATGACTATCAACTGTTTAAAAACCTTAATGATTTTAATATGTATTAAGAATATAGTATCTAGTAGACCAGTGCAATTCCTCCAGATCTACTCAAATATAGACTTTCTCTTCTTACAGTGATTTCTAGTTGCAAGAGAGGAAGGTGTAAAGATACAGGCTTTGGAATTCACTGCTATAACTTCACCCGCTGCCTGTATTAGGCTGCATACCTGGCTATGACGCTGAAGGCAATAATAGGCTATTCAAAAGCATAGCGATAACCTCAAGAATCAAGGTGGTGCTATCTATGCAATCACAGGAAGCTTTGACACCAAAGAACACAGTTTTTCTGAATGTCTAAGTATCGAAGGGCAGAAGCAAATTCAATCATCAGACAAAGGGACTGTGCTGGCCCACTGATTTGTCAAAATCAATCTGAATTCCTATTAGCTGACTACGTCTGAAGGAACTAAAAATGCTCCTAAATGCATTCAAAATTATTTTATCTCATTAAAAAGTCTTATGTAAGTGATAAGCATTTATGTGTGTGTGACCTATGGAAGAGGATTCTTAGAACTCAAGCCCACCAATGGGAGCCATGCTGCTACAGAGGGACTCTTAAGAGAAAGAAAAAAAAAGAGTAACTCAGTAACTCCAGCATCATTCTTTTCATTTATAATACGACATTTGCACATTCAGCTAAAGCCACATGATGAGACCTAGTACATTCATTGAGTTCATTGACAATATTCAAGAAATAAGGGTTCAGTTTGATAACAAAACAAAACAAAACAAAACAAACGAACAAACAAAACAAGCCCATCAACTACATGTATCTGTTAGCCTGAATTTTAGAGCATACTTATCCAGTATGAAATAGTCTGCTGTTTATGTAAAGGGAGTTTCTGAGTCACATCCATAAATTCCAGTGAATCGTTTTCTGTGTGCCTCTGGCTTAGGCTTCTTGAACAGAAGCCACCCCAAGCCATTTCATTTATATTAGAAAGTTGAATAAGGTGTCTGTTGGTCTCTTTCTGTTATATGGCTGTGCTTTAGTCATCATTTTTATTAAAGACTCTTCTTGGACTCACCTTTGAAAGACAGGAAAGATTCAGCTTATTGGCTGCAGGAAAGCACTTTGAAAACAAAAGGGGTAGGCTCAGGAAATAAGTTATTGAGGACTCAGTGTCCTAGAGAAGGAGGATGCATGACTGACCACAAGGAGGTCCTGGATTAGAAAGTGGAGGGGGCATGCCCTTAGGCGAAGAGTCTTAGTTTTGTGCCTTACAGGATGGTTCTTTGCCAATACTAGTATAGTGGACCTAAGCAATGGTATTATTGTAAAATTTCTTGGGGTTTAATTTGTAATGTTTACCTAGGATTTAAAGGCACAAGTTCAAGACAAAGAGAAATAATGCCTAAAAACTGAGATTTTTTTTAGAAGTAGAAAATTTGAATCAGAGCCGATAAAAGGCCAGAATGTATCTCAGAAAAAGAGAGGGCAGTATCTCTCTATTTGATGTTCTGAGAAATATAGGGAATATTTCAAAAGAAAAGATAAAACTGTAACAGGTTAGTAATCAGCAGTACCCTTTGATGAGTCTATTGTGGAGGAAAGGTAACCTAAGTTTCTTAGTATATTAGATTCCCAAGTATTTACTTTATACTACCAATGTCCTCAACATTCATGAGTTTCATATTTCAGTTACTTGTTGATTTGTCTAGTGAATCTTGGCTGAAATTAAATAATAGTGTAAACAAAACACATTTCTTTTCCCAAACTATGTACACTGGAAAATCTTCCAATTGTAGGAGACAAAAACTCTCAAAGGACTCATTTGGATGGGTTCTTTATCCGTGTCAAAGAGTGGGGCCAGGTGATTTATTTCCCCGTTTCTTCCAACTTTGCCAAATAGAAGATAAATTAGTGTTGTCCTAGATTAAATGTAATCCCCTTGAACAAATGAGTACCACTCTGATTTATGAAAAAAAATTTATCCAACCTTGGAGTTTGAGTTTACTTTAAAAAAATATAGTAGGGGGTTTTCAAACTATATATTTATAGCCAATTTCCTTAAAAGGAAAATTCTTGCATGTCTCCTAGGACTCAGAAGTTCTATGTATCATACGTTTACATTTTAATTCAACTTTTCCTTCACTTCTCAAAACTGTACCATGTGTACAGTAATTGTGTAAGACCGACAGTCTTATAGCAAGAGTTGAACACAGCAGCTGTTTATCATTTCATGCTAATTAAATAAGCTTTTCAGCATTATCCACTTCATTCCTTAGCCTCCAATCACTGAAGCACGAGTAACGCAAGCACAGGTAGAAGATAGAGGACATGCTATCCATATATTTCAAATGGAAGATTTCTGAGCATAAGCAAATTTTAGAGTTAAGATTCCAAGCCTATATTATTCACTGTGATATGAGTTGAAATCCAGGTGCATTTAATTTTAAGCTAGAAGAAGAGGAATAGAATACAAGTGCTCCAAGTTCTCAAGGGATAAGGAGAGGATTTGTCCCAAGTTGCACAACTAACTGTAGTTGGTGACTTCTGATCTGTCTCTGACACTTTTTGATATGCAGATGAGAAACATCTTTCACTGTAAGTAAGAGGAGAGGTGGGCAAGCATGATTTGTATGCTCAGTTCATTCATCCACGGGCAAAGTGGCATTTATGCTGATTCCTTTTGGTAAGAAAAGAAAGATCTACAGGCTCAGATTTATGAAAAAACTATCGTTTATTTTAATTCATTTATTTTGTAAATGTACTATATTGTCGCCTTGACTTTCCCAAAAAATAAAACACAAGAACATGCAGATTAGGAAGGCGTGATCAGTACAGACATGCAGAGCAATGGCGTTGTACATGGGTTAAATACTAGAACTATTGGTTGGTAGTTCACACATTTCACTCATTCAGATTTTATGATGATTATCTTTATAAATATAAGCATAATACATTGTTATCCATGTGAACATAGGAATATTTAAAGCAAGTCTTGTGAACATAAAGATAGATTATGAGAGATTTTCCCTCTCTTATGCTGATGCTAGTGCCATGAAGTTATAAGAAACATCTGAGAGAAATTACACAAAGAAATGTGAGAATTTTTTTCTTGCCTCAACATCATATATGCTGAGATCCAGACACAATTACCCTTTAGAATGTATTGCAGATGCAGCACTTAGTAAATGTGTGCAAGATGTTTGCTCAGAGAGGAGCTTGCAGGCCAGTGCTAAGGAAAACTGGCAAAAGCTGTTAGCAGAGGTTTCTAGAAGGTTGCCAACCCCGGATCAGTTTTTCCCTGAGAGTTTTGGCAGTTGCATTCCATCTCTTAAGATTGCATTTATAATTGGTTGTTTCCATGGAAACATGGACCTAAATCCATCATCTTCTGTATTAACTAGCATTAAAATGGAGGTGTGCCCTGAGCAAAATGCGATTTGGGGCAGGGGTGGGAGAGATCAACAAACCTATTGTACATATCTGTGTGGCAGTAAGTCCACAAGCATGAGTTGTGGTCTCATGTTTATTAATCCATATACAGAGTGGCATCTATTGCTCATTAATTTTCATAATGATTGCTAACAAAATCTGTGGGCTCGCATGTGCTTACTTAGTGAACAAGTTCATCCTTACTGTTGTCCCCTGTGTAGCCCTGTTACAAAGGGCTCCCATTTGGCATGGGAGAACTCGTGACATGTTGCAGTTTATAGTCTTTAATCCTGACCAAAAAAAATGCAAGATTAGCTATTCTTCATGCCTTACATTTTAAAATCTCAGTAAACTCAAGTGAAAACTTGGACAAGCACTTGGATGTCTGGTATGTCCCGTCAGAGACCACAATGGGGGTGGAGTTGGAGAATACATTTGACAGTAGAATTGGCAAGGGATTGTATTGACTTAACTTACTAGGGAAGTCTTATGCCATGCTGAAACTCTGATAGCTGAAACAAATCAAAAGGGCACTAGTTTTGCAAAACTTGCAGGTTTTCCTGCAAATCTCATGAAAATCAATATCCAGCTAACAAAATCAATTTCTGATTCCAATTTCTTCTCATTCCTGGTGAGTGTCAAGTTTCTCAGAAAATCTGAGGTATGGAGATTATCAAACTAAACATCAAGTAATTAAAGATGTAGTTTGTATTCAATGGGGCAGAGTTGGGGTTGAAAAGAAGGTCATGAATTACCACACTCATAGGTAATTTTCTACTGAGTATGTGGGGGGGGCAGATAGGTATAGAAAGTAATTTCCATGATGGAACACTCTAAAATGCACACATCTTAATTACACAAAGTAATATTTGCCACCAAATGATAAGCAAAAATTCCGAATCCTAAAAACTGGTGCTATTCAAATTATAACACTTATTCTCTCTCTCTCACAGTATTACTGAGTAAGCAAATATACATATACATATATATGTTACCAATGATGACCTCTACATAATTAAAATTATTTAAAATGAATAAAAAGAGAATTTCTATTTTGTGCCTTGCAATCTGTAAAAGGTAGGCCTGACTCAACCTGTCTGTTGTACACTCTTGTCAACTCCATTCTCAGGTAAAACTGACGCTTTCTCATGAGCATCACCATATTTGGAAGCCTTAGAGAAACTGGAGAGGAGTCCTAGTACTCCCAGGGGTGAGCCACGGGATTCAAGCTCATGTGACAATTCAGGACCATGGACAACAACTGGGGGCCTCACCTGCCTCCACCTCCAAGTTCAAAAGTAAGAACCAAAGCAATAGGGGATGTTGGCCCGGAAACCGGGAAAGGGAATAACAATCGAAATGTAAATAAGAAATACCCAAGTTAATAAAGGTGGAGAAAAAAAAGAGAAGAACCAAAGCAATAAATTAAACTAAAACGTCTTTATTACTTTAGAATCAGCCATGTGTTTTGTTAAGTTACTATTGTCTATGTGTAAGATTTTCCTACATGCTCTTTGTGATAAGGTGAGCATGATTTATAGTGAACTGACTAATTTTCAAATCAGAAATTTAGATTCTACACTACAGGAAGCACATGCGAAGTTTAGAAAGTAAAGTCACAATGATGGGACCCCAGGACCATAGCCAGATGAACTGGGAAACAGTAATTCATAGGGTGATAAGAAAAATGAAATGTAAACCGTATACATATACAAACATATACACACAAATACAACCAGATATACATGACATATGTGCACAACATATATATATTAGGATAAACAATGATCCCTTCAAAGATATTTATGTTCTATCCTTAAAGTCTCTTATTATGTTTCTTCCCAAGGTATAATCAAATTTGTAGATTAAGTTAAATTCATTGGAACTGAAGAGATGGCTCATCTGTTAAAAGAGCTGGCTGTTGATTCAGAATATCTGGATTCAGTTCCCAGCACCCATATTTGGCAGGTACCTCTGACTCTGCTGGCTCTCAATCCTTTTCCATCCCACTTGGGCATCTGTACCCAGGTGTACATACCCACACATAGATACATACATGCACATAATTAAAGGTAAAATGATTGTTTAATAGCAAACAAATTAGACTTCTGATTCACAGTTGTTAAGAGCTGCCTGTAAATTTCCAGTTATTTGGTTGTAGTGAGTTACTACAGCAGCAATAAAAACTCATAAACCATATGTACACAGAGCCCACATGTTCACTGAAGGAAAATGAGTCAAGGACTATAAGATCACAGCAGATATTTGAAAAGCAGGGCTTTGGATGACTTGCTTTCTTCTATTTTGACAAATTGACTAAAGCATCCAGAGAATACATAACTCTTCATTTCTTTTGTCAAGGTAGCATAAATCACGTAGTATCACATACACAGAGACATGCACACACATCCACGCACAACACACATATAAAATGCCGTACTTCATATCTTATCTTCTCTCATTTTGGCATATTAAAAACAACAGCAATGAGTACAGAACTCAGTAAAATACAATACAGTTCACTGGACATTTGTTTGTAGACTTAAAATGTCTTTAAGATTATGGATGAACTATTAAATATAATATTTAATAGGAAGGCTAATTCAATCAGATTCTGAGAAGGGAGTGGAGACATATAGCTAATATAGGGTCATTATTTGTGGACTTGTTGCATCCTTTATCTCTGAATGGTGGAATTTTACACATGGAAAAGAATGACCACACATGTTCACAGGTCTGGAGAACTGTCGATGCCTTTGGAGAACTCACCCAGACTCAACGACTGTGGAAGCAGAGACAAAGAGCAACAACAGAAGAATGTGAAGAATAAGAAGGGGGACAAAATACTCAAGGGAGGAAATATAGGGACAAAGGGTGAAGCAGGGATTGAAGGAAAGGCCATCCAGAGACTGCCCCACCTCGAATCTATCCCATATACAGTCACTATTGCTGATGCCAAGAAGTGTTTGCAGACGGGAGCCTGATATGGATGTCTCTTGAGAGGCTCTGCTAGAGCCTTACTCATTCAGATGAGGATGCTTGCAGTGAACCATCAGACTGAGCACAAAGACCCCAATGGAGGAGTTAAAGGAAGGACAGAAGGGGCCGAAGGGGATTGCAACCCTGCAGGAAGAAAACAGTATCAATCAACCAAATCCTCTAGAGCTACCAGGGACTAACCAACCAAACCATCAACACATGGAGTGACCCATGGATCTACCTGCATATGTAGCAGAGAACGGCCTTGTTGGACACCAATGGAAAGAGAGGCCATTGGTTCTATGAAGGCTTGTTTCCCTAGTGTAGGGGAGTGCCAGAGTGTTGAGGTAGGAGTGGGTGGGTGAGAGTGGGAGCATCCTCATAGAAGCAGAGGAAGTAGGGGAATGAGAGGGGGAAAGAGATAACATTTGAAATATAAATAGATAAATATTCAACTAAAAAAAACCCCAAGGACTCTGTTGTAGGAGAATGGAAGACTGTTGCGACCCAGCTCTTCCCTCCACTAACATGGCCAGGTTTATACTGTGATCTGTGCCAACATGCTTCACTTTAATTCCCACAATCACAACACTCAGAAGGCATTATTCTTCCTACTTTAATAGACTTACAGACCTATGTAACTGACCCAAGCTGTGACTGAGCCAGCAGCAATAATGTAAAGGTATCTGACCCCAAAGCATTGGTTTTCTCATCACGTTTCCTGTCGATGAGTACACAAAACCTTCTTTAATTCATTGTCTTCCAAACAGACAGGATTCTATTTCCTCATATGGGAACAAGTCAACAGAACTGATAGGTTAAGTATACCACTGTTCTTCCCTGGAAGAAAGAATTGTGCTCCCCCTTGCTAACCAGTAGGCAAAACCACTTCCCTAGTCTCATTGAGATTGTACAGTTCTGTGAAACATGACAGGAGGCAAAAGCTGGCACACACACAAAAAGGAGTTACAAATGCATGGTACAGTAGTAGGTCTAGGAGCTTTCAAAATTATTTTTGTTTTCATAAAATTTGTTTTAGATTTATTTTATTATTTTATGTGTATATTTTACTTATTTTTATATGTGTCCCACGTGGTTCCTGATGCCCACCGAGATGAGCAGAGAGTTTCGTATCTGTTGGGACTGAAGCTAAAGACAGTTTTGAACTGCCATGTGAGTGCTGGGAATTGAACATGATACATGGATCCTTTGCAGAGGAAATAAGAGCTCTGAAGTGGTAAGTCACCTCAAGTTTAAATTTGTGCATGCACGTGTGTGTGTGTGTGTGTGTGTGTGTGTGTTTAGGGGGTTATATACCATCTTGCACCCAGTGCAGTGCCATGGAAGTCAGATAACATCAAATCCCTTAAAAATAGTTAGAGGTAATTGTCACATAATATGGGTACTAGAACTAGAACTCTGGTTCTCTGGATGAGCAGTTAGAATTCTCTACTGCTAGGCCAACTTCTGAGCTCCAAAGTTCAACAATGTCTATGTATTCCTTATAAGTTATTCGAAATGTTTAATTCAACTATTGATAGCAATTTTGTGATCATTGGGTTATCATTTTAGCTTCTTTAGTTTGAGGCTGATATTGTCTTACAATTAGGGAGGTTCTGATTGGGAGGGATAAACAGGTGCTTTGAACAACATTGTGCCTGTTATTCATGAATCTCTTCAGTAGCAACTCATTGTTTAACCCGATCTCCTTAGAAACAGATCTGGCCTGTAATCAAATTTTCTCATTCATATATAAAGCCTCTTTCATTTAAAACATTTTGATGTGTGTATCCATTTCTCAAACATCATTAGAAATCTCAGGGTACTGATGCTGTGTCCCATGAATCCTGCCCACCCTGCTATCCCAAATGTTATAATATTGCATGATGTTAGTAAAAGTTTCACAGCCAGGGAAATAACATTGACTTAGTGTAATTGATTAACCTTTAAATATTTATGAAAACGCTATCATGTACTCTCTATTGATTTTTATTGGCCAAGAACCACTTCCAGATTTCCCTCCATTTCCTCATGTTTATTATTAGTCCTAAACAAGTATAAGTTATTTTGTCTCAAAATAATACATTTTCTAATAAAGTCTTACGAGATGTACATGTTTGGGGAATTAACTGGGGACATGTCCCAGTGTAAAATGAGATAAGGATTCTGAGTATTTCCAATATGTTCAAGCATCGCTTGTTGTACGCATTGGATTTTGTACTCTTCTGGTCACTGGAAATGGTACCAGAGGCAACGGACTGCATTGACCTAGCAATAAAGAGGCAGATTATTGGGCTGGAGAGATGGCTCAGTGGTTAAGAGCTCTGACTGCTCTTCCAGAGGTCCCGAGTTCAATTCCCATCAGCCACATGGTGGCTCACCACCATTTGTACTTCTGGTGTGTCTGAAGACGGCTACAGTGCACTTATATAGAATAAATAAATAAGTCTTAAAAAACCAGTCATACACATAAAACATAAAATAACAAAAATTCTTTAAAAAAAGAGGCAGATATCACTTTCCTGTGGGCTTCTTTCTCTTTAATTCCCACTAGTCTTCTGTCTTCAATGGTTACTACCACTTTATTCCAATTGTTTCACAAGACTGACTATGGACTGGCATGTGACATATTTTGAAGTAGGCATTTCCACTGTCTTCATACAGTTCCATTAGCCATTGTTTCAAAGTCTTTTGTGTGTTCTATGTTGAATTTTACAATCACATTGCTATGGCATCTGAGGGATTAGATTGTTAATTTGCTTAATGGTCATTTACAAGAATTGATTTAATGTCAGATCAGAAAGGGATGAATGGAATATGGATTTGTGAGGTATTTCCATATCTCAGTCTATACAATGATTAATTTTTCCCTCAGAGAATTTTCTCCGTACAAGACATGAATTTATCTTCAGTATTGAGTCAGTTTTAAAGGTTCCACATTAATTTAAGATACACACAGACACACACACACACACACACACACACACACACACACACACAGAGAGAGAGAGAGAGAGAGAGAGAGAGAGAGAGAGAGAGAGAAATAATTAACTAAACAGAGTAAATATCATTTATTCAAGAATTCCAGTGTAGAGTGCTCAGCAATCCTATTTGGGACCTTGTGCCATTCCCATGAGAAAGCAGCTGGAAGTGCAGAGTTGAGTGCCAAATACCATGTGGTAAGTCAGGAGAGGATGCAACAAGTGTTATTTGAACACTCTCCTTGCCTCTATATTCTGATGTTAGTCTTTCTAGGGGAGGAGAATGATCTATGATTTTGATAAACTGGTTGAAATAGCATTTGGATACTATAGGTTGCTATCTGGGAGTGTTTCCCTATATGATACCTACTCTTTCAGTGAAAGCTCTTTTGACTAATTGACACATGAATGCCCAGAGATAGGAATTAAATGGATCAAGTCATGCACACTCTCTGATATATATTTGCACATCTACTGCTCAGTATAACCAATATCCAGCTTATACCAATCATCACCGGAGCTACATTGCACCAGATGCAGGATTAGGTGGACCATGCCTGGCCTCATACCAATGGAGAATTTGACACAGTACTGTTCATATCACAGATGTAACTGCCATGGCCTGCAGACTGAACTCAGAAAAGCACACTCTCCCATAATTCAAAATTCTGATGCTGGCTGTCTTGTTTGTCTTATATTGTTGGCTCTTCAGTAAACCTCTCCTTAAGTGCCTAAGAGTTAGCAAACTGTACAATGTTACTCTGTAGGCTAGGATGTGTTCCTGACTTTAGCATGCATAGTATCTGAAAGGCATGTAAAAAGAATGTAACTTAAAAGATATCCCCTTCTTTAAAAATATAAAAATAGACACCCCTCTCCAAAATTCTTTCCATGTTAACCTAGGGAGCTGCTATTTATATCATGGTGATATCTTCTGAATAGTTCCTGAAATTCGAGAGGTAAAACTATAACAAAAGTTTGTGTGAACTTCTTCAGACAAACAGGATAAAATGTTTTTGAATGCGAACACCCATTATTCTTTAGAAGAAGAATTTCAATAATCATATATTCACATTCTTCTTGTATATCATACGAAAGTACTTACTTATGGAGACATTTGTATTAGCTGACATGACTAATAGAACTGTGTCACAAACAACACATTAGCTAGTAAGGCGAGAAGCCTGGAATGGAAAGGCAACTTCTCCAGGAAATTGCTTACATTTATTTTTCACCATAATGAGGCACTTCTAAATTTTCATCTTGTATTTCCATATGTACTTACTAGTTCTACACTATTCCTAGAACAGAGCTGTTCATTGAAAGCCATGCTGTATAGAAATAGATGCTAGAAGCCCATTTGAGTTCTGGGGATGGAGAGGAGGCTGATCCATTGAGGTGGTGCCTTCCTGGTACAAGAATCTCTCCAACAGCTTCCTGGCAGATGATCAAACCCAAACTAGCAGATCAAGGCCCACTCTTAATTGTTTCTTTTTAATGCACCATGGAATGAAAGAATGTTCATGCAGTCATTTAAGGCATGCCCTCTTTTGAATAAGAATTCTAGGTTTTTGTTTTAAATGTAATTGTATTTATCTGTTGTTTGAATCAGAATCTCATTCTGTGACCCTGGTTGTCCTGGAATCCACCATGAAACCTGCACACTGCACTCCTTAGGCATCTGCCTGTCAACTGTTGAAAGGATAGGTGTCTGTCAGCATACCCTGGAATACTATAGGTTTTTTAAAATAGAAATATTTTATATCAGAGTGAAAGGAAAAGATCTAGTTAGCTTAGGGGATAGATAACTGCCTTCTCAGAGCGTTCTGTCCGTCAGCATAAAACGTGGCATGCAGACAGCAGATTGATTTCATTAGTGCCTACGCGATAGAGAATTAGATTAGCTCCAGTCTTGAATATTTCTCTTGTTTGATGAGGTTAGGTAGAAGCAATGCTAAGCCTGAAATAAAGTAGGTGTATTGGAAAGTGATTCCTCTTTACATTGAGGAATGAATACATTCTAAGAAAATATACAGCAGGGATCACAAAATCCCTGATTAAAACAGAGGCCGCTGTGTTTCAGAGTACTCAGAGATTCAGTCAGGACACAGGAGCAAGTGTGCTGCACTTAGTAGGTCTCTGGCTTGACACATATTCCACTTTCATCTTTGGCAGGGAAACCAGAACAGACAGTACCAGGATGCCAGTTGTGTGCAGTAAGTTAACAATCATTTATTGAATGCTTATTAATACTTGCTGAATATTTATTAACACTGCACGGGACAAAAATAGACATGTGCCTCAGGGGACACAGACTAGTGTGGAGACTTTCGAAATTCAACAGAGCAGGTGCAATTCATGCCTAAATATTGTTTGGAAAACAGACATACGGCCAGATTCTGCCTTTGGCCTGAGAGGAGGGAGTACTATAGAAATTGGAAGACATCAGGTATTCTGGGCCTGGCAATAGGGAGGGATTTCCTTAAAGGAGACATCAGGAGTAGGGGAAGACATGAGATATATCATTGGGTTACAGAAAATGAAAGACAATAGTGGAATGCATTCACAGTTGGTGGAAAGATGTCTCCTGGGATCTTGAATGCATGCGAGATACCTTGCTTAATATCAACCTCTATTACATCATTCCTTTCCCACCATTGCTTGCCCAGCAAGTTTGCCACATAAAACTTGTATTGACGCACTCTTCCATATCCTATACCCGGTGTCCTCTTAGCATCACCACTCTTGTGCTTCGATTAAATAAAAATTGGACTTAATTGGGCACAGATGTTTTGATATTGCTGTAGCCCAACTGGTAACCAAGACAGCTACTAATCTGGACAGTGTTTACAATGTTGGTATACTGGGCAAAGGAATGATTGACATCCAGGGTGAAGATGGTGAGCGTTACTCAGAATAGTATGTGATTTACCTGGAGAGGGCATGAGGTGTAAAAAGAGTAGTTGTACATAAACATTGTATGATGCATACTGTGAAGAACTACTATAGTTAATCCCACTACTTTGTAAAATTTATATGTGCTAATAATTGAAATTATTTTGAAAAGAAGAGTATCACCAAAATGTATTAATAATAGATTTTCATTTATTTATTTTGATCGTTGATAACTATGGCGAATAATAACTGTAGAAAATAAAACTTTGGGAAGAGATTAAGCAGAGTTGATGGAGCAGGTCCAAAACATAGGTCATGAAAGCCAAGGTAAAGAGCATTGACTTTTCCATAACTAAGAATTCATTATGTGAACACAATGATAGGAGAGAGACCGGACCTGGAAAACAGTAGGTCGATTTTACATTTACTGAGTATAGGAAGTGATGGGTTTCATCTTAACTGTCTGTTAGCATTTCTTCTAGGCTCTGCCCAACAGTTACCTAGCAACAGCCAGGTAGGAGAATGACCTGCTGTAGAAAGATTGGCTCTCTCTCCTTCTCCCTCCCCAACTCTCTCTCCATGCGTTCAGGGCCTCCCCTCCATGCCCCTGCTTTGTCCTTCTCTGTCTCCTCTCTTTATTTGCCTCCTCTTCCTTCTCAATTCTCCTTCTCAAACCCCAAATAAACTTCATTTTATACTAGGCCCGTCCTCCTATGGCTGGTACCTGAGGGTAGAATGCCTCAGCATGGGCCTGCTAGGGACCCCCTCCTGCTGCATCATACTGCATTTACAAAACATACCAGTCTTAGTTTGAGGTACCTGCCAGTGGTTAGAAAACATCCAGGGAGTGAACATTTCTGAAAGCCATAGAGGAGTCACAGGATGACATATGCTTGGATTGTGCTGTTGAGAAAAGCCACTGTCCTGCGATTTCAGAGCACATTTGACTGCTTACCCATCCCCTGCACACAATCCACCAGAGCCAAGCAGCAGAATCAAACCTCTCCCTTTCCATATGCCGAGATGTCCTCTTTGGAGAGGTTTCCTGCATGCCCATCGTAAGTTTGGTTGCAAACTTGGGAAGCATTGACTTTACATACTGGGAATATTCAGAGAAGCTGGAAACATATCACACAATCTCAGAGGGATGAACTTTGATGCATACCTTGGAGAATTTGTTTCTATAGTAATTATAAGCCCATTCTCCCTATTTCTTTATTCTTTCCTACAATACACCACTACCACAAAGCCCTGTCCTGCCTCCCCATATCCTTCAGTTTCCCCTTTAGAAAAGTGCAGGCCTCCTAGTCATAGTAACTGAACATGGCATAGCAAGATGAACTAAGACTTTCCATAAACCCTGATATCAAGGTTGAGGCTCATATCAACCAAGTAGGAGGAAAGGAATGTTTCTACACGTCTCCTCGATTTTATCAAATAGCAGTGTGTGGTTGGCAACTACCATGGTATTGAACAGGCTCTGCTTATGATTACAGGAGGGCATTACTTTTGGGACCATCTCCAGTGTTCATGAATGTACTCAGGGACAAAAGTCATAAGAAAAAGTAAAAAGTTAAGAGTCACTGTTCTAGAGATATCAAATTATAGCCAAATGTGACCCACTGTTGGTCATTCTTCATGCTCCATAATGGCACTTAATTCCCAGGGTAACAGCCTAACTGATTAAGGCTCATGCTACAGGAGGGAATTCATGCCCAATATTGTAATTCTAGGTAAGTACATTAGGAGACCAAAGCCATGGTTCTCTAGAGCAGAACCCACTTGATGCCACTTCCCCAAACCAGAATAATCTCCAACAACACCTGAATGCTTACCAAGTTAGTGTAGCTCCCACCACTATCTGAAAGCTGCTTTCTGCCTCAGACAGAGGCCACCACTGAAAGTCACACTGGCCAAAATGCAGACAATACTGACCATGGAGTACCTATCCCAATTTGTTACATCTTTAACACAACCCTGTATTTCCAGTTCAGAGAACACTGTAGAAGAGGAACAAGAAACAGTCAAAGACCAAGATGTTACTGTGAGATCTTGCCTTCTGGGAAAGGGGAAAGGGGAAAAGGAGAAAGAGAGAGAGAGAGAGAGAGAGAGAGAGAGAGAGAGAGAGAGAGAGAGAGAGAGGGAGGGAGGGAAGGAGGGAGGGTGGGAGAGAGAGAGAGAGAGAGAGAGAGAGAGAGAGAGAGAGAAGGAGGAGGAGGAGGAGGAGGAGAGGGAGGGAGAGAGAGGAGGGAGGGAGAGAATAAAGTGGAGTTGTGTAGGAAGGAGCATGTCTGAAACAAGGGGGTGTGGAGAATAAATATGATCAGAATATGTTATATGAAATTCTCAAAGTAATACTGAAATTATTATTTAAAAAGAACAGTTTCTACAGGCGAAACCCATAATAATGGAAATCCTAATCTCTGTTTCAGGAAATATTGCCTTCCTCTGAAATGGAGTTCCATTCTTCTCACTTCTGAACCACTTTTATAAAAATAATTCCATTAAATTCCACCATTATGTAAGTAGTGTATACAAATGTTTGTTCCAGAACACATAAAGGATGAAATACGAATGGAAAGCTTCCATTGTGCCCATGACTACTCTCAAAACTTCCCATTGGATAAATATTGTAGGCACCCCCACCACAGGTGAGAGACTTGAAAAACAGACATGGCATATCACCTGTTGCTTTAGCTCGTTCTGTGCTTCTCTCACAGAATGCTTTGAGCTGGCAACAGATGACCAATAGTAGTTTGTTTGTCTCACTGTTCATTCTAGAAGCTGAGAAGTCTAGGATGGAGGGGTAGATCCTCTGATGACTTTCTTGCTTCGCTGTTACTGAGATGAACTTGCCCTAATATTAGGAGTCATTTCCTGAGACGACAAACCAACTCTGTCAATAATAGTATCAATCAGTTTCCAGAAGTTGTACTCTAAGTAACCATTAAGGGTTGCTTCCCTCTTTAATAGTGTCTTGGTGGCAATTTAATTTCAATTAAATTGAAATTAATGAATTTCAATGAATTTTGAAGAAGATAATCTAGTGATAGCATTTGGCCTAGTCTAATCATTAAAAAGTGACGAAGGGTGAGAAACCTATTTGACAGGTGTGAGCTTTTATATTCATGCCTACATTTCTATGAGCATGGGGTGCTGCCCTAATACCTTCTCACCACTGTGAAACACTTTTATTATTGTGGCTCCTATAGACCTGTGTGCTTTTGCTAATCTCCCTTTCTTTTCTAATGTTTTCCATATGACTGGCTCCATCATTTGCACTATGCTTATCTCCACACCAAATGGGACCTCTCAGCCTCAAGTATGAGGAAATCTGAACATACGTCTCTGCATCTACTTGTATACCAGCTCTAACCAACATGTGATATTATAATAGTGTCCTGTGATCATGGTGAGAGTTGTTCCCATCCCTGTGCCCTGCTATCATGGTTCTACCCTGTATAGTGTGAGATATGATGTCACTCAATAGCTATTACTTACTCTTGGTTTATGTGATATCTAACTGTGGGGTCACAGTGATGTCTGGATAGCAGGTAAATCATGTGCATGTCTGTTGATGGTGATGCTGGACAAGGTCAGCATTTAGATCTGTGCCTGAATATGGATGTTCTGCCATCAGGAAATGTAGCTGACCACATTTGAAAATCACTGAGGGTCCAGGTAGGACAAAAGAGATAGAAAAAAGTTAATTCTCTACCTATGTGTCTAGGAATAGACCACTCATTGCTGCTTGTGTTTTATGTTGGAATTCTAGTTTCTAATGGTTTTAGACTCCAGGACTTAACACTGGGCTCTCTAGCCCATGTTCTGAGGCCTTTAACATCAAGCTACTTCCTTACTGGCATCCTTGGTTCTCTAGCTTTCATATAGCATGAAGGGATTTAACCTTCATAACATTTAAGTCAATTCTCAAACTTACTCCATCCATGTATCCATGCATCCATGCATCCACATATTCACCCATCCATCCATCCATCAATCCATCCATTCATCTGTTTATCTATTCACCCATCCACCCATCATCCATCATCCATTCATCCATCCATCCACCCATCATCCATCCATCCATCCATCCATCCATCCATCCATCCATCCATTCATCTGTTTATCTATTCATCCATCCATCCATCCATCCATCCATCCATCCATCCATCTATTCATCTGTTTATCTAGTCACCCATCCATCCATCCATCCATCCATCCACCCAACCACCCACCTATTTGTACTTCCAAACATGCATGCAAGTACATATATATCCTTTTTATATGTTTGCCCCTCTTTGGAAAACCTTGACCTATCCAGTTGATGACAGTTATCAGGGAGGACTAAACTGTGTGTCCTGTGCTTTATTTTCAAGTCCAAAGAATTCCAATGTCTTTCTTGGTATACAAATGTTTGGAGCCAAGATGTAAAAAATGCTTTGATGTCAGGGGGAAAATTCCAGGTAACCCTTGTATTGATATGAAATGATTAGCACAATTTCCTTCCATATAAGTAATTCCTGTTGAATTAAACACAGCTCATAACAGATACAACCCCTTAATGTTTAATGATCTAGTGCTCATCACAGTTTTTACAGATGATAATACTTTGTTCCAAAGAAGATTTCATATTTCACGTTCCAAAAGAATTTTTTCATGTTTCTGGACTGTATGTTCTCTTACTTCAGTTATTTCTAAGATACTTATCTATGTTTATTGTTATATAATAGCTAAAGTATTTAACAGATGTTCAGCATATATGTATGATTGAATTTACTGTTAATGAATCACTTAATATCCTGTTATAAATATATAAACTATAAAGTATAAGGATAGTACAGATTTACAATCAAATACTTAGCTAAGTTCTATCAGGGAGAGGCAAGTAGGGTGAATTTAGACATTATCTTCTATCCTTAAGTACAATGCTTATTAATTTCCACTGTAGCAAAGCCACAAAGGTTCAGAAATAAAATATTTAAAAGATAGAAAGTTTGATACATGTAATTCAGAGATGAATGATAATGTGTCAGTATTAGTTAGAGAATCAACAACAACAACAATAGCAAACAGACACCAGCTTTCAAAAGCAGTGTGGAACAAACACTGAAGAGAACATAATTTAGAACAAAGCCTAAGTTCCTCAGAGCCCAAGTTTATGTCAGCACAAAGTGACAATTAGCTTTCACGTGAATGCCATTGATTACAGACTCAATTCTATCCAGAGTAAGCTGTTCAGAAAAAATAATTGTAATTCATTTTAGAAATATCTCAACCAGAATGTTAAATTAACGCTATGTAGAAACATTTTATTAGCCTTCCCATATTTAAAAAACCCACAGGTCATATAATTTATCCTTGGATTAGCTAGATAAATGCTTTCTAAGAATTATTTCAATTAAATTTCCAAACAATCGTAAGAAGAGAGTATTCCTTTAATCTTTATTTCAAAGGTTTATGCTTACAGAAGAGGAGAATGATGAAGCTTAAATCTTTCACTCTGGCTAACAGAACTAATAATTCCTGAATATTAGATGGGCTATGAACCTCAAATCAGAAACCTGTTTAGATTAAAGTTAATACCCAGACTGGAACAATCCTTTAATAAAATGATTGTGCCCACAGAGACTGAACCAACCACCAGGAAGCCCTCAGGGGCTGTACTAGACCCTCTGCAAAGTATGTTAAAGTTGTGTAGCTTGATGTTCCTGTGGGACTCCAAACAGTGGGAGCAGGGCTGTCTCTGACTCTTGTTGCTTTTGGAACACTTTTCCTCCTATTGTGTTGTCTCATTCAGCCTTAACATGAGGGGAAGAGCCTAAACTTACTGCAACTTGATATGCCACATTTGGTTGATATCCATCAGAGGCCTGCCCTTTTCTAAAGAGAAATGGAGGAGAAAGAGTGGACAGGAAGAGGTGGGGGGTAGGGTCAAATAGAAGATGAGATAGAGACTGGGAGAAGACAGAGGGGAAACTGCAGTTGGGATATGATGATGATGATGGTGGTGGTGGTGGTGGTGGTGGTGGTGGTGGTGGTGGTGGTGGTGGTAGTGGTGGTGGTAAAAATAAAGTATTTGTGGCATTGAAGAGATACCTTGGCAAAGAAGAATAAATGCTGCTCCAGAGGAAGATGGTTCCCAACATCACACTGTACCTCACCATCAACCCTGATCCCAGTTTTAGGAGATCTGATGCTCCCTTCTGACCAACAAGTCCAACAGGCAGTCAAACACACCTCTACACATTCTGGAAAAACAGCAATGCACACAATCTAAAAGATAAAGTGATTATGATATGTAATATTTCAAGATGGTGTACCCTGACACACCCACTCCATGCTGTGCATGCTCTTGTGGCTGCTCTTACAGCTATGCTTCTCTCAGCAACAGACTCTGGCAAAAGGGGGAACGATGTCCTTTATACTTTAACAGAAGGCTTTCTCAAAAATGCTTGTGAGGGAGTAAGCTGTCATGTTGTTCAGATCCCAAATCAAGGAACTGAATATCATCATTGACTAACAGCCAGAGTTCCTCATCTCTTCCTGTAACTGCCTGTGAGTGACTGAATATTGCCAACAATGCAGTTTAAAGAAAGACCATTTTTCAGTAAACCTGACACCTTTAGGATCAGAAGCTGAGGCTCCCACTAAGCCAGATCTGGATTCTTGGCCTACTGAAAATATTATATGATAAAACACATGTGACGTATTATGCATGCTGTTAAGTTTTGGGGTCATTTGTTACACAGCAATCAATAAGGTCACGTGCTCTGCTTTGATACTGTGGACATATCAAAGCACACTGCTGCACATTAAAATAATCCAAACAGCTCTGGGTTCCCGTAGAGGAGGGCCCAGGAGCAGCAGGTCTGCTGCATCTGAGACACCGCCAGAACCTGAAGGGAACGACCAGATAAACAGTTCTCTGCACTCAAATCCCGTGGGAGGGAGAGCTAAACCTTCAGAGAGGTAGACACGCCTGGGAAACCAGAAGAGACTGCACTCTGCACACATCTCTGATGCCAGAGGAAAACACCAAACGCCATCTGGAACCCTGGTGCACGGAAGCTCTCGGAAAGGGTGGCGCATATCTTCCTGGTTGCTACCGCCAAGGAGAGCTGGTAGGCAGCACCCCATGAGCAACCTTGAGCCTTGGAACCACAGGTAAGACCAACTTTTCTGCTGCAAGTGACCTGCCTGGTGAACTCAGGACACAGGCCCACGGGAACAGCTAAAGACCTGTAGATAGGAAAAACTACACGCCCGAAAGCAGAACACTCTGTTCCCATAACTGGCTAAAAGAAAACAGGAAAACAGGTCTACAGCACTCCTGACACACAGGCTTATAGGACAGTCTAGCCACTGTCAGAAATAGCAGAACAAAGTAACACTAGAGATAATCTGATGGTGAGAGGCAAGTATAGGAACCCAAGCAACAGAAACCAAGACTACATGGCATCATCAGAGCCCAATTCTCCCACCAAAGCAAACACGGATTATACAAACACACCAGAAAAGCAAGATGTAGTTTCAAAATCATATTTGATCATGATTCAAGAAAGACGTGAAGAACTTCCTTAGAGAAACACAGGAAAACATTAATAAACAAGTAGAAACCTACAGAGAGGAATCACAAAAATCCCTGAAAGAATTCCAGGAAAACATAAATAAACAAGTAGAAGCCCATAGAGAGGAGTCACAAAAATCCCTGAAAGAATTCCAGGAAAACACAATCAAACAGTTGAAGGAATGAAAAATGGAAATAGAAGCAATCAAGAAAGAACACACGGAAACAACCCTGGATATAGAAAACCAAAAGAAGAGAAAAGGAGCTGTAGATACGAGCTTCACCAACAGAATACAAGAGATGGAAGAGAGAATCTCAGGAGCAGAAGATTCCATAGAAAACATTGACTCAACTGTCAAAGATAATGTAAAGCGGAAAAAGCTACTGGTCCAAAACATACAGGAAATCCAGGACTCAATGAGAAGATCAAACCTAAGGATAATAGGTATAGAAGAGAGTGAGGACTCCCAGCTCAAAGGACCAGTAAATATCTTCAACAAAATCATAGAAGAAAACTTCCCTAACATAAAAAAAAAGAGATACCCATAGGCATACAAGAAGCCTACAGAACTCTAAATAGATTGGACCAGAAAAGAAACACCTCCCGTCACATAATAGTCAAAACACCAAACGCACAAAATAAAGAAAGAATGTTAAAAGCAGTAAGGTAAAAAGGTCAAGTAACATATAAAGGCAGACCTATCAGAAGCACACCAGACATTTCGCCAGAAACTATGAAGGCCAGAAGATCCTGGACAGATGTAATACAGACCCTAAGAGAACACAAATGCCAGCCCAAGTTACTGTATCCTGCAAGACTCTCAATTAACATAGATGGAGAAACCAAGATATTCCACGACCAAACCAAATTTACACAATATCTTTCTACAAATCCCGCACTACAAAGGATAATAAATGGTAAAGCCCAACATAAGAAGGCAAGCTATACCCTAGAAGAAGCAAGAAACTAATCATCTTGGCAACAAAACAAAGAGAAGAAAAGCACACAAACAAAACCTCTTATCCAAATATGAATATAGCAGGAAGCAATAATCACTATTCCTTAATATCTCTCAACATCAATGGCCTCAACTCCCCAATAAAAAGACATAGATTAACAAACTGGATACGCAACGAGGACCCTGCATTCTGCTGCCTACAGGAAACACACCTCAGAGACAAAGACAGACACTACCTCAGAGTGAAATGTTGGAAAACAACTTTCCAAGCAAATGGTCGGAAGAAGCAAGCTGGAGTAGCCATTCTAATATCAAATAAAATCAATTTTCAACTAAAATTCATCAAAAAAGACAAGGAAGGACACTTCATATTCATCAAAGTAAAAATCCACCCAGATGAACTCTCAATCCTAAATACCTATGTCCCAAATACAAGGGCACCTACATACGTAAAAGAAACCTTACTAAAGCTCAAAACACACATTGCACCTCACATAATAATAGTAGGAGATTTCAATACCCCACTCTCATCAATGGACAGATCATGGAAACAGAAACTAAACAGAGACGTAGACAGACTAAGAGAAGTCATGAGCCAAATGGACTTAACAGATATTTATAGAACATTCTATCCTAAAGCAAAAGGATATACCGTCTTCTCAGCTGCTCATGGTACTTTCTCCAAAATTGACCATATAATTGGTCAAAAAACGGGCCTCAACACGTACAGAAAGATAGAAATAATCCCATGCGTGCTATCAGACTACCAAGGCCTAAAACTGGTCTTCAATAACAATAAGGGAAGAATGCCCACACATAACGTGGGAAAAACAGTGCTCTACTCAATGATAACCTGGTCAAGGAAGAAATAAAGAAAGAAATTAAAGACTTTTTAGAATTTAATGAAAATGAAGGTACAACATACCCAAACTTATGGGACACAATGAAAGCTGTGCTAAGAGGAAAACTCATAGCGCTGAGTGCCTGCAGAAAGAAACAGGAAAGAGCATATGTCAGCAGCTTGACACCACACCTAAAAGCTCTAGAATAAAAAGAAGCAAATACACCCAGGAGGAGTAGAAGGCAGGAAATAATCAAAATCAGAGCTGAAATCAACCAAGTAGAAACAAAAAGGACCATAGAAAGAATCAACAGAACCAAAAGTTGGTTCTTTGAGAAAATCAACAAGATAGATAAACCCTTAGCCAGACTAACGAGAGGACACAGAGAGTGCGTCCAAATTAACAAAATAAGAAATGAAAAGGGAGACATAACAACAGATTCAGAGGAAATTCAAAAAATCATCAGATCTTACTATAAAAGCCTATATTCAAGAAAACTCGAAAATCTGCAGGAAATGAATAATATCCTAGACAGATACCAGGTACCGAAGTTAAATCAGGAACAGATATACCAGTTAAACAACCCCATAACTCCTAAGGAAATAGAAGCAGTCATTAAAGGTCTCCCAACCAAAAAGAGCCCAGGTCCAGACGGGTTTAGTGCAGAATTCTATCAGGCCTTCATAGAAGACCTCATACCAATACTATCCAAACTATTCCACAAAATTGAAACAGACGGAGCACTAACGAATTCCTTCTATGAAGCCACAATTACTCTTATGCCTAAACCACACAAAGACCCAACAAAGAAAGAGAACTTCAGACCAATTTCCCTTATGAATATCGACACAAAAATACTCAATAAAATTCTGGCAAACCGAATCCAAGAGCACATGAAAACAATCATCCACCATAATCAAGTAAGCTTCATCCCAGGCATGCAGGGAGGGTTTAATATACGGAAAACCATCAACGTGATACATTATATAAACAAACTGAAAGAACAAAACCACATGATCATTTCATTAGATGGTGAGGAAGCATTTGACAAAATTCAACACCCTTCATGATAAAAGTCCTGGAAAGAATAGTAATTCAAGGCCCATACCTAAACATAGTAAAAGCCAGATACAGCAAACCAGTTGCTAACATTAAACTAAATGGAGAGAAACTTGAAGCAATCCCACTAAAATCAGGGACTAGACAAGGCTGCCCACTCTCTCCCTACTTATTCAATATAGTTCTTGAAGTTCTAGCCAGAGCAATTAGACAACAAAAGGAGGTCAAGGGGATACAGATCGGAGAAGAAGAAGTCAAAATATCACTATTTGCAGATGATATGATAGTTTATTTAAGTGATCCCAAAAGTTCCACCAGAGAACTACTAAAGCTGATAAACAACTTCAGCAAAGTGGCTGGGTATAAAATTAACTCAAATAAATCAGTAGCCTTCCTCTACACAAAAGAGAAACAAGCCGAGAAAGAAATTAGGGAAATGACACCCTTCATAATAGACCCAAATAATATAAAGTACCTCGGTGTGACTTTAACCAAGCAAGTAAAAGATTTGTACAATAAGAACTTCAAGACTCTGAAGAAAGAAATTGAAGAAGACCTCAGAAGATGGAAAGATCTCCCATGCTCAGGATTGGCAGGATTAATATAGTAAAAATGGCCATTTTACCAAAAGCGATCTACAGATTCAGTGCAATCCCCATCAAAATACCAATCCAATTCTTCAAAGAGTTAGACAGAACAATTTGCAAATTCATCTGGAATAACAAAAAACCCAGGATAGCTAAAGCTATCCTCAACAATAAACGGACTTCAGGGGGAATCACTATCCCTGAACTCAAGAAGTATTACAGAGCAATAGTGATAAAAACTGCATGGTATTGGTACAGAGACAGACAGATAGACCAATGGAACAGAATTGAAGACCCAGAAATGAACCTACATACCTATGGGCACTTGATTTTTGACAAAGGAGCCAAAACCATCAAATGGAAAAAAGATAACTTTTTCAGCAAATGGTGCTGGTTCAACTGGAGGTCAATATGTAGAAGAATGCAGATCGATCCATGCTTATCACCCTTTACAAAGCTTAAGTCCAAGTGGATCAAGGACCTCCACATCAAACCAGATACACTCAAACTAATAGAAGAAAAACTAGGGCAGCATCTGGAACACATGGGCACTGGAAAAAATTTCCTGAACAAAACACCAATGGCTTATGCTCGAAGATCAGGAATCGACGAATGGGATCTCATAAAACTGCAAAGCTTCTGTAAGGCAAAGGACACTGTGGTTAGGACAAAACAGCAACCAACAAATTGGGAAAAGATCTTTACCAATCCTACAACAGATAGAGGCCTTATATCCAAGATATACAAAGAACTCAAGAAGTTAGACCGCAGGGAGACAAATAACCCTATTAAAAATGGGGTTCAGAGCTAAACAAAGAATTCACAGCTGAGAAATGCTGAATGGCTGAGAAACACCTAAAGAAATGTTCAACATCTTTAGTCATAAGGGAAATGCAAATCAAAACAACCCTGAGATTTCACCTCACACCAGTGAGAATGGATAGATCAAAAACTCAGGTGACAGCAGATGCTGGAGAGGATGTGGAGAAAGAGGAACACTCCTCCATTGTTGGTGGGATTGCAGACTGGTTCAACCATTCTGGAAATCAGTCTGGAGGTTCCTCAGAAAATTGGATCTTGAACTGCCTGAGGATCCAGCTATACCTCTCTTGGACATATACCCAAAAGATGCCCCAACATATAAAAAAGTCACGTGCTCCACTATGTTCATCGCAGCCTTATTTATAATAGCCAGAAGCTGGAAAGAACCCAGATGCCCTTCAACAGAGGAATGGATACAGAAAATGTGGTACATCTACACAATGAAATATTAATCAGCTATCAAAAACAATGACTTTATGAAATTCGTAGGCAAATGGTTGGAACTGGAAAATATCATCCTGAGTGACATAACCCAATCACAGAAAAACACACATGGTATGCACTCATTGATAAGTGGCTATTAGCCCAAATGCTTGAATTACCCTATATGACTAGAACAAATGAAACTCAAGATGGATGATCAAAATGTGAATGCTTCACTCCTTCTTTAAAAGGGGAACAAGAATACCCTTGGCAAGGGAATAGAGAGGCAAAGATTAAAACAGACACAGAAGGAACACCCATTCAGAGCCTGCCCCACATGTGGCCCATACATATACAGCCATCCAATTAGACAAGATGGATGAAGCAGAGAAGTGCAGACCGACAGGAGCCCGATGTAGATCACTCCTGAGAGACACAGCCAGAATACAGCAAATACAGAGGCGAATACCAGCAGCAAACCACTGAACTGAGAATAGGACCCCCGTTGAAGGAATCAGAGAAAGAACTGGAAGAGCTTGAAGGGGCTCGAGACCCCATATGAACAACAATGCCAAGCAACTGGAGCATCCAGGGGCTAAGCCACTACCCAAAGACTATACATGGACTGACCCTGGACTCTGACCTCATAGGTAGCAATGAATATCCTAGTAAGAGCACCAGTGGAAGGGGAAGCCCTTGGTCCTGCTAAGACTGAACCCCCAGTGAACTAGATTGTTGGGGGGAGGGTGGCAATGGGGGGAGGATGGGGAGGGGAACACCCATAAGGAAGGGGAGAGGGAGGGATTGGGGGATGTTTGCCCGGAAACCGGGAAAGGGAATAACACTGGAAATGTATATAAGAAATGCTCAAGTTAATAAAATAAAAAAAATAATCCAAACACCTTATTTCCATGTAAGATTCACTTAAATGATGTCTTACACGGAAGAAAAAAAATCAGACATGTGATGTGGCAGTTCCAGTTCCAGGAGGAAAGAGACTCCATGATCTGGAAGAAAAAAAAATCCTTTTAGTTCAATATGCCATCCATTTCAAGATGGCAAAGAGTCAGGAAGGTCAGACCCAGGGCCAAGGATATCTTTAGAACTCAGAGTCCCTGCTGGTAGTATTCTCTTCCCTGCACACCACACTGTGATATTTCTGGTACCAAAGAGACATAAGTAATTAGATATGAAGAGAAGGAAAAGGAATAATCTACTTAAAATTAACTAACTCAGAAAACTTAAGCTATCTCTGTTAACGTGCACACAGGGGACTGAAAGGCAATGGGTGTCCTGGCAGAAAACAAGCTCGATTTTCTCCCCTTTTACCTTCCCATTCACAGAATATACTTTTAAAATGTCTGGAATTTATGATCACTTAAGAGGAAATTACTTAGCCTTTGCTAACTCTCTATCTGGACATCACTGGCTTACATCAGGCTTCAAATGTTCACATTTATCTAGGTAACAGTCAATCATTTGCTTCAGTAAACTTGGTGATCCAGACAACACAGAGCTTGAAGATTAAAATTATCCTCGTTACCTTTGTCTCCTACCGTACTCTCCACTGCTCTGTCGCAAGGGTCTGGACAATGGTCTCTGACTTCTTGATTCAATTCAGAGTTATTGAAGGTGCGATATTTGTACTATAGCCTATAAGATATTAAGTTTGGGGCCTACAGTGCCTTGTTCCTTGTTTTACACATCTTGCTATTCTTTAAAACCCTAACAAAATTCTCAAAGGGCTCACAAAGTTTCATTGATTATAACAGCACTACATTCCCATAAACACTCAGGTAAGCTGAAAATACTGGAAGCTGGACCCTGGCTTGGTAGCCTTCAAAGGCTAGCAACTCAGCACACTGAAGACTCAGGCGATCATGCTTGTGAGCAGAGAGCCTCCAAGCAGTGGCTGGCTGCTCTTACTTAGCATCCAGACAAGATCACGCTCATAATACATATGATTATTCTAGGAAGATGTCTACATTTTTAAAAAACAAAATATGGTTTCATACACACACACACACACACACACACACACACACACACACACACACACACAGTATTGCTTAGGCACTATCATAAAGCTGCAAAATCCTAATATGGGGTCCATCTCTCTATCTCAGGTAAGGTTCAGCCTACTGGGAAGTGAAGAGCCCATGAAAACCTCTGCAGAAATACAGTAGGGAAAAGAAACCCTGACTACTTACTTGGGGCTATTTCATTGATGACTTGGTTATACTAATCAGAGCTAATTTAAAAGGGTTTTGTGTAATACATAGTGCATGTGTGTGCCTGAAGTTAACATGCCATCATTGCGCTCTATGTGTAAAAGACATCTTCATGAACACGTTCATGTAAGGGATAGAAATGTGATTTTACTGAGACACCGAACAGCAAGATAATTTTCTGTGGCATGTGGGTGCTTTGCGTAAGAGAATATAACCCAGACAGTTCAGAGGCCTACTACTGGAGATCCCCCAGCTTTACCTGATGTAGACTTTGTATCTTTCTAGGTTTTTCTTTCCTCATTTGAGAGAAAACAAAGGTTAACGCTCAAAAACAAGGAATGGTAGCTTTTTAAAGTTATATGGTATAAACATTTAGCATTCATTTGCTTGGTGGTAATATGAGAGATGACTTCTACAATATTTTAGGTTGTATAAAAAAGAGCTCCAGCATTCGACACACATGGCAACTTTGACCTTGCAATTTCTGATGAGTTTTCTTCCTGTTCCATTTGGCCATTGGATTCAGTGTTTCCACAGGTTGTTTCCTCACATCAGAGTCACAGTTTAATCATGGAATACATGCCAACCAAGACAAACAGTGTCAGAGAACAAAGGAGGGAAATAAGCCATTTGATTTATCTTGGTGAGAAAGTGAAACACGTAATTATAGGGTGGAGAGAGAATGGTTGATGTGGGTACTAACCAAGTCTCACTTCCCTTTGCCCCCAGCCTTCAGCCTCTGGGCCTTGTGGAGTCCCATGAGTGCACATAAATGCACAAAGCATTCCTGCACATGTCAGTAGTCTGCTTCTCACAGAAACACTCATGGAAACTTGCTTTCATTTATGAATGAGAAGACATCAGCACAGTAGACACTAGCTATCTCGCAGCTAGAAAAGAAAATGCTAGCTGACTTTTCTGACATCCATGTTTGTGTGACAGCAGCATCAGATGTCTGGTCATAGAATATTTTTGAATACATATTTGTAAGGAGCTTTGGCAAACATTTAGCATTCTGTCTGTCACCAGAAATTGATGTCTTTTGGATGCTGAGACTCCTAGGAATCAGTGTGCAAAGCCTTTCTGAGCCTCCTAGGAGTGGGACAAAAAAATCAAAGCATTTTGAAAAGTGAAAGTAGGGTTGGTCCTCTGAACATGTGCAGCATCAGCCAACGTGTGCCTCATGGCCTCTGTGAACCAGGGCGTGGGCCTCTCTGCCTTTTACTTCATCGTTTCCCATAACCTTTCTGAGGCATAAAACTTCTCTTTGAGGGAAGACGAAAAAAGACCATGCTCTTCTAGGAAAGAGTTCCAAACAAGAGACACAAGAGCCACAGAGCTTGAAGTGACAGGTAGTGATGTGCAATCTGGCTTACTCTGTGCCACTCATAGTGATTCCGTTTACTCTATACTCTGAGGGACTCACAGCAATAATGTTCACTGTACACTCTGCGGCTATTGTTGAATAAAATTCTTCTCAATTGTGTGACAAGGAAATTTAAAAAAAATAGATGCCTTTATTTTCTTCTGCAATATTTATTGATCTAAACTCCTAATTTGTGAAGTTAATAAAGTCCTTATTTCGGTGTTTCCATTGTACTAGTATGTGTGATAAAATGGAACAAATCAGTTACCTTGAGTGCATCAGTCCGAATATAAACATCTAGCTATCTCTAGGTACAACCTATGTTCAAATACTGGGTGTGTGTGTGTGTGTGTGTGTGTGTGTGTGTGTGTGTGTGTGTGTGTATCAGAGATAGTACTAATATCTGGATCATCTGACAATTTACCCAAATGCCTGTTCTTATTAAAATCTACTGGTAGAAGTTTCCCTCAATATTCCTGTTATGGCCAATGGATCAAAAGCCCCCCCACCCCAAAGACCACTGTGTTCAGTGGCTATGAGACTACTGTCCTAACTTATTATTGGCTGTTGTCAGAGATATCATGCAGTCCATTGATTGACTGTATGCAACAGTGTCAGTGGTGTTAATATCATGGAGGCTTTGTGAGAAGAGGATTTCTAAAAGTCCCCACCCAGGCTTAGTGTGAACCTTCTCTCTCTCTCTTTCTCTCTCTCTCTCTCTCTCTCTCTCTCTCTCTCTCTCTCCTTCTTTCTTTCTCTTTCCTTCCTTTCTTTTTTCCTTCCTTCCTCCTTCCTTTCTCCCTCCTCCCTCCCTCCCTTCCTTTTTCTTTCCTTCCTTTTCCTTTCTTTCCTTCCTTTCTCCTTTCCTTCCTTCCATCCTCCCTTCTTCCCTGCTTCCTTCCTTCCTTCTTTCTGTCCTTCCTTCCTTTCTTACCCTTGAGTTTGAGAAGCCCTGGCCCTGCAGCATGAGATGGCTCTGTGCATAAAGGAAGTGCAGCAAACCTAATGGCCTGCATTCCATCCCTTCTGGTGGAGGGAGATAAGAGGCTCATCAAAGTTTCCCCTGACCCCCACATGTATGTGTACACATGTGTGTAGTGCATAAGGAAATGGGACAGAAATTAAAAAAAGAAGCAAAGATAGTATTACCTAATTTACTTATTACATCACTGGGACCTCAGAAACACATGTGTTTAGCCCGTTATCCCTGGCCCTACACTGAGCTGTTGGTATAATCAAGGCTGGAAACTCCAGCTCATACCTAGTCTAGATTTCCCTGCTTCTGGTCATCATAACAGAGTCTCCAGACACTTATTGTGAATTAAGAATACAAATAAGGAACATAAAATTTTGGTCAGGGGTTGGAGGTGATGAAAACTGAAACACACACACACACAGACACACACAGACACACACACACACACACACACACACACACACACACATATATATATTCTATTACTCAGCTTCCTTTCCCCACCTTTATACAGTTTATAATCTCCTCCCTAAAGAAGCATTCCACAGTGGCCAGGTCTTCCTCCTTCAATTAATATAAGTGAGATATATAACAAAAATAGTCCACCACTGAGATTTTGTTACCCGTTGATTGTAGATTTTTCTCAAGATGCATCGCAGTGGGTGTCATCCAGGATCACATGACTAGCTGACTGTCCAGCCTCTTCTCCCCGGTGTGTTGCTTCCTATACAAGAGTCTGCTTCACTAAAGAACAGAGTGCTCCTTGAATTTCAGGGACAAAATTATGAAAAGTCTTATCACAGGCTGAAGTATAATTTTGTCCTAAAGCCAGTAATTTGCTGCAAAGAGAGGATAATTAAGCTGGGGACAAATCTCTGGGTGCATCTTTCTGACCGTAGTTAAGAACTATGTTCTGTTTGAAGTTGCTCAAAGATCCCCAGGATCTTCTAGAAGAATAATTTGTAGTTGATTAATTTTAGGGAGGAACGTAACCACATCTGCATAAAATCACATCTCGTAAAATGCATAAAATGAAGTGAGAAAATATATAGTAAGAGGTCACTAACAGCTCTCTGAGGTGTTGGTGAATCCTTGTTATGAGGTAAGATGCCATATCTCCCATTCCTTCTTTTTGTAATCTAATCTATTTTTAAATCCTCAGAAAATTACTCTCAGGATTGGCCTGGTCTTGGTACATCAGAAAAAAAGCCAACAACCTGAGACACAAAATGAAATGGAAAGAATCTTTTGAATAGGAAGTGCCTGGATAAAGATGTCGAGAACAGCAAAACACAAAGCCCACAAAAAACTGGAAAGTATTTCATATTGAGAATGGACCAATCAAAGCAAATTATTCATCAGAGATATTCCAGGAAGTGCAGACGGACATTTAGACAAAGTCATGCAAAAGGAAAGTGCACAGGACCTCAGGCTGAAGCCAGAACACCCTGTGGTAGTAAGAAATCTCAAGGTAATTCACTCCAGGCCTCTGACATCTGTCCTGTCCCTTACTGTTTGTTACCTTTATCACCTGTGCCTCAAATAAACACTACGCACCATGATATTAATTCATTAAGGGTGGTAATTTCTATCTATTTTGTTCTCTGGTTCTGACATATTTCTGCTCAGTAAATAAAGCTAATATGAATTCTCATCTAATATATATTATACATGCATATATATTATATATGCATGTGTGTGTATGTATCACTTTTGCCTTCCAACCACTCCCATGTTTGCCCCTCATGCCCTTGCAAACTAATAGCATCTTTTTTCTTTGATTATCATTTTATACCCACACATACACACAAATGCATATGTATACAAATAACCCCCTGAGTCTGTTTTTACTGCTGTGTGTTTCTGATTTCATGGCTGACCACTTTGTATTAGATAGACAATTAGTAGTTCAGACCTAGGAGGAACACATTCTTTCAAAATAATTTTATAACTTGTATGTCTCTTCAGCTATCTTCATTATGAGGTTTGTATGAGTCAACCACAGAAGAATAATTAGAGATAAGGACCTTGAACAGGTTTCGTGCAAAGTTCTTATCAACATTGTTCACAACTTGAATTGGTTGGTGTAGCATTTTAAAGACCAGTTCACTCCATTCCTCATAGTCACAGCTAACATAGCATTCTGGACATTGGCTCATTCTTTAACCTCTATCCTTTCCTTTCCTTTCCTTTTTTTTCTTTCCTTTCCTTTCCCTTCCTTTCTCTTCCCTCTTCCTCCTTCCTCCTCTATTTGTTTCCTCTTCCTTTTCCCAGTCCCCATCCTTCTCACCTTTACTTTTCTTTTGCTATATTATACTAATGTAGTTGCTATCAGAAAGCATCTATAATTCATCAGTAGGATCAAACATCTACAAGAATTAACTGTGGAATATAGGTCACAGTTCTTTACCTCTGGCAATACTGGAGTCTGGGGTCATGTTGGTTCATTGTTGTCAGAGCTCCACCGTGTGCTGTATGATGCTGTGCAACACTGTTCACGTCCACTCACTACATGCCAGGCTAAAGGTCTCCAGACTTTTCCAACAATTACTGGGAGTGCAAAATCACTCCTGATTGAGTACCACGGGAAGAGGTGAAGTTGCCAGACTGAGATTGGGGTGGAGCCAGAAGATGTTTAAACATTCATGGTTAATTAAAAGAATTACCAGCCAAATAGTAGAACAGGCCTGCTTAATTCCTTACAACTAGCCGGGCAAGAGGCCAAGTTCAGCTGCCCCAGTTGGCAAAAGAGAAAGAGGTGAGGAGATGGGGTGAGAAGCAGACACAAGCACATGGATAAACAAAACTGTAGGGCAATATTTCTGGTTGGAAGAGTAAGAGATGAAAACTCCAGATTCCACTGTTTACTTTTGGCTAGACATCAACTGATCTGGCATTACATTGTTAGGGTACATCTCAACCGACTAGAGTCTCTCCATTCCCTTTGCCTGAACAGTCTTTGCTGGGAAGTCATAGACATCGCAGGCTGTTGCCCATATTTTGATAAAGCATCAGCTAAGAAAATATCCGTTATCAATAATAAAGGACGAAATGAAAACAGTAACAGCCAATCTGTTGATGACATTTATTGTCTAATTGCCCAGTACTGACTCTTATCTCTGAGGCAACCCACCTGGCTTCTGCTTCCCTTTAGGTTTAGGTAGAAAGAGCCTGACCTCACACCAATCTTCGCATTGTTCTCTGCTGGGCTTATGTTTCAGGCTTGTCCCCAAATCACCTTGGTATAGACATTAAGTAAGAAAAAGTTAGGCCTGGCAAAGCTGTGTCCTCTGGACAGTCTGGGGGAATAAAATCAAAGGACAATTGCCCTGGCTTTTCATCATTGGGAGTCGATGCTTAGAGAAACTTCATTTGCATAACATCCTGTAAGGGCCCATTTACTTGAAATACATTTTGCATCTATGTACTAGGGACTATACCTATGATTTCCTAGTCCCCTCCTCGTTTTCTTTCACAGAGATTAAAGTGGGGTCCAGCCTCTTTCTCCCACCCCCACACAACACCAGAGTGATTTGGTCTGAGACTTTACAAACTCTGTCATTTCTTTGTCTTCTGTCTTTGCCTGAGACCACATTCCTAGAAGCTCACTCCATATCAAATACAGCATATACACACTGTTTGGAAAACAGTTTGAGCATACTCCTGCCTCAGATACAGTATTTGAACTATATTTCCCTGTTCTTGGTACTACTGGAAATGCATAATTCCTGGACTTTTGCAAAGTCACTTTCAACTTCCCTGATAACCTTTGTAAGAGACACTGTCACCATCCACAGTGTCTCACTTCCTTAATCACCCTATTCATTCTGTGGACTACATTTCAATACAATCATATTATTTTCCAGTTGATTGCACCCTTAGAATATGAGCACCACAAAGGCAGGGTCCTTAATGTGTTGCTAGTTTTCCTTCTATACCTAGAGAATGTCTGGCCCAGAGCAGACAGCTAAAATATGCGTGTTAACAAAATTCTTTATTTCTAGAATGTTTTGTAAGCATAAAACAGATAAAAAATAGTGAATCAGCTAATACGTGAGTTTTGATACTTACATGTATCAGACATTCAGTGATACTACCACTTTAACCCCGCATTCCCATAGCCATGCTTTCTAAACCACTAATGAAGTTATAGCTATTTAGATAGACACATTTACCAAAGAGAAATGTGCTAATTTTGGCTCACTTGGTTCTCATTTTATGACAACATTGTGAGCTATGTTGAGAAAAGTTCATGGTAAATTCAACAAGATTGAGTATGTAACATTGAAGAAAAGGATTCTGGCACTTGAAAAAATAACAAAGAAAGGTTACATTAACATTTGGATTTTTCAGAGGTAATTACAACAAAGACTCCTCTGTTACCTAGCACGAGAAGCTGTCTTGGGTAACACGCATTCTTGCCCATTCACTCATGTTACAAGCATTTCTTACATACCTATTATGTGCTGGGCACTATATTTGGAAGTATGTACTGAGCAAAGCAAGAATCAATAATGTAGACAGACTACTGCCTCCCTGAGCTACCTTGGCAAGAGCCTGTTCTGACAGCGCCCACAATCTATGATTCACGGGACTCAAGGAGCGCTACTTTGCTCTTTGTTACACTTCAGCTTGCACAGGTTCCCAGAAACTATATGTTACAATATCTGTACAGGCTGAAAATTCTTAATTTCTACATAATTTCTATATTATTCTCTGACACTACCACAAGGAGAAAACATTTAGGGAGTGCTTCTGAGACTTTGATTTATTAAAGACAAAGCCACTTGTATTTCTCTCCGTGGAATATTTCTGCATAAATCCCTTCCCATTAAATAATTGTGGAGAAAAATATCTCTGGAAACAGTGGAAAGTGTCCATCAAATGGAGATGGCTTTAAGTGATCTATGAGCACATTCGGTATTTGTTCTTCCCTGCTGTGGTTGCAGTAGAAATCCATTCACTCCAGGCAGAGGATTAGCTGTGGATTTACTCAGTCCTGACCATAACTAACCAGAGGCCTGGTACGTCCCTTCCCTCCTCCTTGCCTCCTGACCTGCTCAGCACACTGCACATCGGCTTCCACACCTCATACACTCCTGCAGCGGGGTGGTTGGTATTTTCAGAAACGGCGTTCATTCTCTCCTTCATGTCTTTCTTTTTGGTTAACTGATGGTGGAGCTCCTAAGAATAGCCTTATTCTCCTCATAAAACCCTAGTTAACTAGACTACATGATATTGTCCTCCCACTTTTGGCCTAACATCTTATTTTATTTTCAGAAAGCCACCTCTGGGCACACATAAACCAGATGTCCTTTGGCGACCTGTAATCTTTAAATACTTTTACACCCAACGTTCTCATTTCCTAGAAATGAAGACAACAAAGAAAGAGGAAGAAACTTTTGATCCCCCACATTGTACAGCAAACTCCAAAAAGTGTCTTCCCACAAACATAATTTCATGTCGGCCGTCAATCTACAATCTTAAAAGGAAACATTTTTAATTTCAAACTCCCATGAGAAAGAAGTTCCAAACACATACAAGAACACTCTTGGACACCATGGGTGAATCAGAAACGTCAACCCTTCATTCGCTATCAAGTAAACTGAGAATAAAAATATACCCCAGCAGACCCAAAGTGTGAGCCTGTCACTGTGAACACCCAATATTGGACTAACCTGAAGCAAATATACCAATTAAGATTGTGCTTTTGTCTATAAAAACTCTCTAAGTAGGATTATTAGTAAATTTAATGCCTCTTCTTTGCATTTCAGTATGTTTGAAAAGAACATTTCTTCAAGAGTTGTTTATTTGGAATATACTATGCTCCATTCTATACTTGCTTAAAATATCCCTATGGCAGGAATGCATGGAAGACATTTAATTCTGTTTGGGGGAAATTACTTATTGTAGGGATCAAATGCAGCGCTCCATCATATGAGACTGATTTGTTTTGTTGTTGTTTGAAGTTTTTAAAGATGCCAGAGGAGTGGTGGGAGTACCCCAAGCAGCCATGCTAAGGGGATGCGTTCATCAATGCTGCTTTTTCCTTGGTTGGGTTTTAGTTTTCATTGCTTACTTTCCACGTTTCCAGGCTTCCATGGTTTTCTCATATTCTGTCATGTGGATCGTGGTTAGCCAGTCTCATGCATATTATACAGAAGGACAAGGAATGGGGTTTAGATGAGAAATGTCCACAATATGCTCATACGATTAAAGTCCTGGTCCCCAGGGGCTGGCACTGTTGGGAAGATTATGGAGCCTTTAGTAGGTGGAGGCTTGCTGGAGGGTGTATGTCACTGGGGGGTCAGGGTTGAGATTTTACTGCCTGGGTCCATTGCTCTGCCTTCTGGGTACGAATGTACTATGATCAGGCAAACTCCAGGTCCTGCCCACCACACCTTCCCTGGTGTTGCAACATCTTTCTCACAAGGATAGATTCCATTCCTTTAGAACTTCAAGCCAGAACAAAATCTTGCTCTTTAAGAGGTTTCTATCAGGATATTTTATCACAGCAACAGAAAACATAGGCTTTATGGGAACTGGAGAAACATAGACATTTGCCGGTAACAAATAAGTAAAACGAGAGACAGACAGACAGACAGACAGACAGACAGACAGACAGACAGACAGACGAAAATCCTTGTCAGGTATGTAAAGTTTCATCTGTGAGTTAAGACTATCTCATAGTTTTTTTCTTCAGGGAAGACAGCCAAGTCAAGAGCAGCTTAGCTTGAAGGCTGAACCAATGAAGAGATGAAATTCAAGTGAAGAGGGAATGAGCCTAAATTAGCAAGCCAGTGGGTATTCCTAAACAGAAGATTTATATTTTTAAAGATATTCAGCAACTGATGAGATTTATATCTCAATGTCAGAGCATTTACCAAAGATACTCAGAGACCTGGGCTTGGTCTTTGGCATGACAAGTAATAATAAAACAAAATGAAACAAACAGGCAAAGAAACAAACAAAACCCCTGATTTCTTCAGAATAAAAAATAAAAGTGAAAGAATATTCTGGAACAGGAGAAGAACTGTGTATTTACAGACAAAGGTTTCCTTCAAGTAAACATGTTTAACATGAAGGAAGTTCCAAGATCTCCCTCAAGAGTCTGGGAGATAACAAAAACTGCCCTATGCCAAAGTTACAGTTTTGGGAAACTATTTTGAATTATCGGGCTTGAATTGCATATGATATAATCTTGATTGTCTTTCCTGGACATAGTGATGCACATTTGGATGGTACTGTGAGGTCACAAATTACCTATTTATTATAATATTATATTCATTATTACAAATACTACAATTTAACATTTAAGGGAAATGAAATTTATGGATCTGGGCTCTCAGTAAAACCCTACACCTATTTGAGTGGGCTTGACTCAGGTCTGCTGAATTAATAGAGTACACACTATGTCAGGACACTGCTCTTCCCAGTCAGGTGTTCCACATTATGTCCTGAACAAGACATGGACAAGACCATGGGTGCCAATCCCAGGAACAAATTTCTAGCACGCAGGGCATGCATAGTGTGGTAAGTTCATTAAGAATAGCTCCCATAGGCTGATGCATTTGAATTTTAGTAATCAGGAGTGGCACTATTTGGGAAGGTATAGGAATTGTTGCCTTGGTAGAAAAAGTATGTCACTTTGGGTGAGCCTTGAGGTTTCAAAATGCCAAGCCAGTCCCAGTGGCTCTCTCTCTCTCTCTCTACCGGCTGCCTGTGGACTGGATAGAGAACTCTCAGATATTTTTCCAGAACCAGTCTGCATTCATGGCACCATGCTCCCTACCCTGATGAAAACTGAATCAACCTCTGAAAGTGTAAGCAAGCCTCAATTAAATGTTTTCTTTTTTATATGAACTGCCACGGACATGGTGTCTCTTCAAAGCAAGAGAACACTAGCTAAGTCACATAAAGATACTGCCTATAAGTCTCCTAATTTTGTAAGGAGAGGTACCATAACTTATAGGAATAAAAAAGAACAGACCATTTTATGAGAAATGAGTGGTCCCATACTTAGAAATTTATAATGATTACAGTGGTATCTCCAGAACCAGGGGTCAACTAGTTGGTTACACCATTATTTTTTTAATATAAATGAACTTGTTAAAGATATACTATTAAAATGTTTAACAGAATTCAGTTAATTAACTTTAAATAATGTTTTATATATCCCTTGAGAATTTCATACAATATATTTTAATTAGAGATTAGGTAGCTAGTAAGAAACCATGCAGTTAGAGTCTCTTCAAGGAAGGGGAGTAGAACATATATTATAGAGGGGGAAGCTGGGTGGTGGTACCACACACCTTTATTCCCGGCACATGGGAGGCAGAGGCAGGCAGATCTCTGAGTTCAAGGCCAGCCTGGTCTAAAGAATAAGTTCTATGAGAGACAGTTACACAGAGAAATCCTGTCTTGAAAAAAACAAAACAGGGTGGGGGTGTGATTGAATGGGAAAGGGGATGAGAAGGTGCAGGAGGAGATATGGGAAGGAATAACTCACACTAAACGTGGAATAAGTCACATGGAAACCCACTACTGCAGAAGCATCCTAAAGTATTACACATGCAAGTGGGGGTAGCTGATGAGCCAGAGCAGACGTCACATGCTGCTCTAATAGTTCTCCGACTTTTAAAGGTCCCTTGTGACTGATCTACTGGCTGTATCTTTTTTTTTTTTTTTGGTTCTTTTTTTCGGAGCTGGGGACCGAACCCAGGGCCTTGCGCTTCCTAGGTAAGCGCTCTACCACTGAGCTAAATCCCCAGCCCCCTCTACTGGCTGTATCTTATTTATAAATGGAAAGTATTTTATTTAAATGTGTGAGCTTAGGGGAAAATAGGGTGTTGGGATAGACTGAAAATGGCTCTGAGTGTATCCATTTTAATTATAACTAAAAGGAGGTGCAAATTATCATTTCTTCCATGAAATACTCAGCAAGATGACAAGTCCCATCTTAAAAACAATGAGCCTTAAACAAGCCTTGAACTGAAGTAGCCAATCCAATATCATAGCTTCCATAGAGCTCTATGCTCTTCTTATCCTTGTCTGCATTTGCCAAATATCATTCTACAGAACTCTTTCTCGAAAATCCCCAGTGACCTCACATGCACAGTCCGGCTGCCTTTAGCCTGCATCTTACTCAAATTCAGCGCCTACTAGTATACACATGTGGCACTCACATATTCTATCAATGCCGTCTCAGACACAGTTCAGATGCTAGTCACCACTCACAGAGGAAATGTGACTTTCCCTTAAGACATTTATTATTCTTATAAGCATAATATTGCTTACATTTAACTTCTATTTCCAAAATTCTTGTAAATGGCTATGGGCTTAGAGTCTGTGTTTCCTAACACTTTCTAAATGGTTCTTTCCATTAAGACATTTCTGAATGTGACTTTCCGAATTTCTGACACCTGAAATGTGCTCTTCATCAGCTTCCTAATCGAACACTCCTCTAGAGCTTCCTCTCCAAGTCATTCACACTGGATCCCACTAGTGCCCTGACTTAAAGTTAACCTTTCTGCCTTCCTATACACAGTCATCTGGCTCAACTATCCAGGATCCCTTCCTCATTAATCCTTAACATTTCCTGTAACAATACTCATTTACAATTTAGTGAGATTTTCTCATCTCTACCTAATTGAAAATACTACTTTTAGCAGCCCCATATTTATGGAAAAATTTCTGAAAAGATGCTCAAAGGATCCATATATAGAACAATCAAATATAAACTTCTTTACCCAGAAAGGAAAGCCCCCGACCATGCTTCTAAGCTTCTATCACTTTGAGGCATCTTTCACTCTTCTCAAATATACTTAAAAATTGACTCATATTTCCAACCTACATCATGTGAGCTCCTTAAACATTTTTCCCATACTTTTACTTATTTTGGGGTACTCGCAATCAAACTCAGAGTATGTTACCCCTAAGGTATCATTTTCCTTCCCTTTCTATAAAAAACAGTTTTTGAGAAATGGTTTTTACCAATGTAGGATGATCTTGAACTCTCTACAGTGCAGAAGAGCTTCCTGGCTCAGGGCTTTGTTACCAGGCCTTGTTATTTCTTATGCTTTTAATTCAGGTAGATATACATTAAAGCAAATTATTGGTCCTTTCTTCATGGTTAGTGTACCTAAAGGAATTTAAAGTTCCATAAAGAGAAAATGAAATAAAAATGGAGCAAAGGAATGAAGAAACATCTGGACATGACTGTGAAGTGGCAGCAAGATTTGGGAGAGAGCATGGAACGTGTCCTTTAGCCCAGGGGTTCTCGATCCTCCTAATGCTGCAACCCTTTCATACCATTCCTGTATTATGTACCCAACTATAATATAATTCCATTGCTACTTCATAACTATAATTTTGCTTATGAATTGCAAATATATAATACACAGAATATCTGATATGTGAAGACCAAAGGGGTCTTGACTCACAGTTGAGAACCCATGGTTGAGAACCGCCATCATAGAGGTTACAAATGCAGGAAAGTACATGCTCAGCAGAGCTTGGGTACCAGACCTGGGCCTGGGAGGCAGCAAGGGAAGGCATGCATTGCTTTATGAGGTGGGGCATACTATTTAAATGAAGATACTATATCTAAAAATTACAGGGTTTTTTTTTACAAAATATTTTTACTAACTCAATAATTGCCTGCTTCCACACATCCACAATGACTCCAAGGCATCCAAACTTGCAACACCCACTCTAGCATATTTTACTATCTGAAACACAAGATTCTGGAACCTGCCTCACTTGCTGACACGGAGGTTGCTTAGATTGAGTCCCCTCTCCACACTCAGCCCTGCCAGGGCAGCGATCTTTACTTGGCAAGCACTCGTGAAACACTCATTGAATTCACAAGTTTTATTGCCTCCATCAACCATTTTGGAGAAAAATTATGCTAATTTGATTTTCTTATCAATGTACTCCTCAATGTGACTGGCAATTTACATGTTTGGCCTGAAGCGATACTCCACTTTGCTCCATATGAGCTATCACGCTTGGCACAGCATACCTTATTTCTGTGATGCCGGAGCAATTGTACCTCCTTAGGCAGAATGGTTTTCTATTAGACCACATTGTAATACTAATAGAAAAATCAAGCTAGCATTGCTTAGTCCCAGAGGAGAGGATGATTTTGAAGGGCCACAGTTTCTTTGCTCTTTGAGGAACACAATCAGAGAACAACGTTGCAGCGATTCCCATCTGATAGCAGTCCAAAATTGGTAATGGAATTCCACACATTGGTCTCACACGTGTACGAAAATACAGGGGTGGGTCGTCTGCCATGCTGGAGTGCTTTCATAGGAAAAAGCTCTGAGTACACACAAAAGAGGTTATTTGGTATTTCAACTAGTTAAAATTATAAAACATGAATCTCTCTACTGTTTAATCATACTCTTCTTGGATTTATCCTCTTCATTTAAAACTAGACAGGCTGACCTTAGACCCTGAAAGAACAGCTAATTATAACCATGTCCCAATTATATGAAACAGAAAGTTGAGGAAAGAAAGTATACCAGACACGAAGAAATAAACACACCTGCAGAGTTAATTTAACAGCTATTTGGTTACCTTTGCCAAAACCAACTTTTAATACTGAATTTTATATCTGGGAAAAAATTAAAAGTATGTAAAACAAACATCACAGGCGAAAGAGCTCCTCAGAGTCACTGAGGAAACGGGACAAGCAAATGCTTTGATCTGTTCATACTCTTTTATTCAGGGCACTTGGAAACGTGCTGGGCAGAGATAATGTTGTTCGGTCCTGTAGTGTAACACGATGTGGCTATTGTTTCTGGCAGCCATCAGCATTGTGGGGAATCCACAAAAGGTAAAAATCTGGCCAGGCAGAGAGAGGGAATTGAAGCCCTAAACACGGCGTCCTCTGCTGCTACCTGCTAAGCACACTCAGGAATCCAATTCATCAAGAAAATTAATCATATGGATTCTAACAGCCTAACTCTGAGCATCAAAAGGTAATCTGTGTGTGCTGTCACAAGTTGCACGCTGCAAGAATGATTAAATAGGGGCTGTCAGGAAGCCCATGCTACACAATGACTTATTTTAGTCATCTATGTCCTACAGATATTTGTTTTCTGAACTACAGCAATAACAAAGTCTCTATATTTTTCATCCCTAGTATGTGCCTCTAATCTCCACCCCTTACACATTCCCACCCTTCACCAGTCCCCACCTCTCACACATCTGACCTCTCAGCCTCCCTCACCCTCACACATTCCCACCCCTCACTTGTCCCACTCCTCGCCTGCCCCCACCCTTCACCTGGCCCTGCCCCTCACCCGCCCACCCCTCACCTGGTCCCGCCCCTCACTCAGCCCCACCCCTCGCCACTCTAACTCTTCAGAAGACTATTGAATACCGTCTTTACTATCCGTCATTTTTCTTCTTGAACATAAGAATTGACTTAGTAACCAGTACTTTTCGGGCTGAGCAGCCAAGAAGTCATGCCCAGGTGTTTAGAATTGGGAAACTGCAGCCAGGCACTGGTTATTAATGAGGTTAGCCATGTAAGCCTTTAGCCTCTCCTTCAGAGTACGCATGGGGCTTTTGTCTAAGAGGTATCAGAGTTATAATAATTAATTCCAAGTTCATCAAATATTCTCAAGACTATGATTGCCAGCAGGCCATCCACAGTAACAGTATTTTACATGTTCCAGAGAATAAATGGGCAAAACTCCCTTTAACACTGGTTACGGCCAGCAGAAAATTACCACTTTGTATTACACAACAAATTTTTCATGAAAACTATATGGTATAAGAATGCCTTCTGGAAAATAAAACAAAACTTATTTTCATGCTAGACTGTATTATGTAATAGCAAATCATGTATGCGTTTTTCTCCTAAAACTAAATCAAAATGAACCTTAAACTTAATGAAAATATTTAAAAAAAAAACTAAGTAGTCTATCCATATTTATTACAACTACCAAATAAAATAATAACTAAACCTTTTATTTTATATGTATCATTTTTAGTAAGACGCTGGATTACCTTGAGATTTTTTTCAAACATGATAGAAATACAAACAGGTGGAAATTAGGTAAAAAGTGTTAAGCAAAAATATGACTTTTATATGGACAAACTAAATTTCTGTATAATTATTGGATTCAGGCTATTCATTTCACTAAGAAATTCTTTCTTAATCAACCTAGCTACAGATGCAGTGATCTACAGTGGGGGCCTGCCTGCATGACTCACATTCATGACAGAAGCACTGCTGGGAGTAATCACCCGCTTTCTGATTGGATTTAAGACCCACTCCATGAGATGACACCCAGATCTGACACTGTTCTGGTGGCTAAAGAGCTAAGACGAGATAGGCTATGGGCCTTGGGGAATACCAAACAGCACTGTTCTGTCCAAGGAACATAGCAATACAATGACCCCTGGTGACTTTCTGATATACCCATAGATCAGCGTTTTGCTCAGGAAAACTTTCTTCTGCAGTACATGAGAACTAACACAGAAACTCGCAATGAACAATGTACAGAGAGTGAGAGACCCTCAGAACACTCGGTCTTAAATGAAATGTCTTCAAATTCCTCCCCTCGGGGCTAGGCAACTGTGTGGAAGAGAAGGCATAGAGAGTGGGTCAGAGCAGATGGAGGACACTGAGGAAACTGTGTGATCCAGACACAACGGGGCTGCCACACATGGGAGAGCACAGAAACGGCGGCAGCGCGCACAGGCCATGCAGAGGTCTGGCCACATGACATCCAGTGTTGAGGGGGGAAGTTCATGTGAGTTCCCATTTCTCACTAAGAGATTATCCTTACTTGATAACCACTTGCAAAGAAAAATAGTTTTCTCCAACTGAGTCTCACTGGGCAAACTTTAGATTAAGCTAGCACAAAATGAACTCAATGGTATTTTAAAAGATTTATGTGTTGTATAATGTTTATATATATATATATATATATTTGTGATACACATACACATACATGCATGAGAGTATTGTTTGACTTTTTAAAAATTTCATACTTACAGATCTTTTGAATGCATATTATGATCATTTATTTTCAATTTTCCTAAGGAGAGAGAGAAAGAGGGTATGGGGTTTGATGGGTATAGAGGTGAGAAGTATCTTGGATTATCTGGGAGTAAGTAGAGTGGGAAAAGTGTGATCAGAGTATATTGTGTAAAAAAATTATTTTCAATAAAATAAAAGATGAAGAAAGGGGGCATGTTGTGTAGTGTCATTTTTTTAATACACACACACACGTATGGAAATTTTAGTATCTATCACAGATGTTTTCTTTTAGAAACATCTTTCTCTTAAGATTGTTGAACATTAGTGTGTATTAGTATTATAACCAAATATAGTGAAATTATTGAACACAGAAGGCCTCTAGAAAAATGAAGTCAATGGCAGCATTTACAGAGTAGTTTTAAGACAGACTCCTAAAAGCTGTGTTAGATTATTCAACTTTTGAAGTCTGGTACCCCTTGTCAGCAATGTGGCAATGTTTTCAGGTACAGTTTATTATTAATGAAGGTACCTGGATTCTATTGCTTTTTAAGGTATCCTTTTAGTTTCATTTTAAAAAAATTCCTTGTAAATTTCATATATATATACATATATATATATATATGTATGTATAACAATTCTTAAAATTGTACACCTATCCCCCACCCTAACATCAAATATTCTTTTCTTCTTATTACTAAGTTAAGTTAGTATTGTCCCTATATTTACGGCTGTGGGACCATCACTAGAGCATGGGTGGCAATAATCTCAAAGAAGAATGCATCTCTCTATTTTTGGAACCATTGGCAATGTCTCCTTAATAAGGCTTGTGGTGCAGGGCTTGAGATCCCTTCACATCCTCCCAAGGCTCAGGGAACTCAAGGCTCTTGGAAGAGAGGTTGGAAAGACTGTAAGAGCTGGAGTATTGGGAGGAGTGCTGTGGAAGCTGTCTTCTAGACCTGGCCATTGGTCTATAAACTCACAGAAGCTTTGGAAACCTGCACAAGATCAAGGCAGCAAAATTCCCTTCATGATGGCATAGATTATCTGAGTAAGAATTTCTAACTATCCCAAAGACAATAAGTCAACAGAGCCAAGTATGAGATCCAAAGGATCCATTGAAAAGAAAGTGCCGTGAAACACTGAAATTTCTCTGTACTCATAAAGTAGAAACTGTGAAACGGCATGAGTGGCTTTTAGAATGAGTATGTTGCCATACCTGTGTTTCAGGAGAGCTTGGTGTGCTTATCTCTTATTGGCCAGTGAACATGTGACTCAAAGGTACTGCCAGCTCATGGTCTCGATAAGCTTTAGTGGCTTTGTGATGCATGTGTTTTATTCTTATGCAATTTGATTTCCAATCTTCAGTGTCAAGAGGTGGCATACCATAATAGTTGAGAATAATGGCTTCAGGGTGGGAGAGATGCTTGGCAGTTAAGAGCTGCTATTCCATAGGACCCTAGTTTAGGTCCCAACACCCACATTGTGGCCTACAGCTCTGTAATTACAATTCCACGGAGCCAGATGCCCTCTTCTGGCTTCTACCCATGTTCACATATATAAAAAACACACAAATGGCTACACAGATGACGTTACACAGGAAATAAAAATGAGACTAATCTTTAAAAACTTTAAAATATTGTGAATGTATAACACAAATGTGGCTAGTAGCATGAACTGACTAATGTGCTTTTTGTACTGTGTACTGTCATACCTTTGGGTAAAATGGGCCCAACACTCATCCCAACTGTCAGGACTACTTGTAAGCATCAAATAAGAGAGTATATTATGCTGCCCAAAGCAAATAATCACTGAAAAGTTCCTGTGATGAAAACCATCATTATCATTTTTTATCTGTAATTATTCCACAATCACACATAGCTATTGCCAGTTAAGTAATAATGTTTATTTCATATATAGCACAACGTTCTACAGTCATAACACCACCTCAGCCTTAAAGTGAAGATACTCGCAAATGTCACCTAAGCAACATCACTTTTACCAATTAACATTCCATGAGTTTTAATAAAGTAAGTGCAGCTTTGTAATCTAGTACGTTTTCTTTTTCCTTATAAGGTAGGTGGAGTCCAGAAAACAGGCTAACAGCAGTGATTTTACGTTACTATTTTCAACCATTAGTTGTAAAAAGTAAAGTGTTGTCGGGTCTCTGGGAAGTAGCAAGAACAAAAGGTTCTTCGGGGGAGCACAGCACAATTTTTCTGCTGCTGTCAAAAAGAAAAGGGGGATGCTACATTGTTAGTCACAGAAATTTCAGAAACATAAAAATAAACATTCAAAACCTGACACAACACAACAGCAGACATACTTCATGTCCACTCATGCACGTGGGCATTTCACTGTTTAGTCCTTCAAGACATGAACAGGTCATTATCATCCATCCTTAATTAGGAAAGTGAAAAACCAATCAATGGTGGAAGAGGGAAAGTCCTGTGCCCCATCAGAGCGAGATTCAAGGCGCACCCGGTCCACGCTGTATTGACATGGGACTACCATGAAAAGTCAGAGAATATGATTTTGGCCTGAGTACTTAAATAATTTAGCCTGCATTTAGCTAATTCGAACAAGAAAAACACAAATTATCCATAGTTTAGGAACACATTATGAGGATAACATGTGATGTTTATAAATGCCGTCGAATTGAAAATTCAAAGAAGTAGAATTGCCTAGAAGTAGAACTGCATTGACCTTCACTTAGTTATAGGAAGACATGTTCTTTAGATCTACAACTAAAAACGAATAAAGAGATGCAAGGAAGGACGGAAGGGAAGAGAAATTAATTCTTGAAGACATATTTAAAAGTTTTTTGCATTCATTCATTTTGTGTGTGTTTGTGCGCATATATACATACATATATTTACATGTATGTGTATGTATATTATGTATGTGTGCAGGCTGATTCATCAACATGCCACAGTGCATGTACAGAGATCAGAAGACGTCTTTAAGAGTAGATGTTTTCTCTCTCTGCTACGTAGGTTACAGGCACTGGACACATCTTCAGGCTTGAAGTCCAGCATCTTTACCACTGAGCCATCACTGAACTCACTCTTGAGGCAAACTATACCAATCCCTGCTCTGATTATGAATAAAGCTTACTTATGAATATGTATGTATATATACATACATAAGCATTCCCATAAAAAGCTAAGAAACATAATGGCATCTACTATTTTAACTTAATTATTCAATATTCTGACCAGAATAAAAGCAAACGTCTCTGAGATGAACTTCTAAGATGGATAGAAGCTTAGTGAGTAAGACCAATCTCCACAAAACACTAAGACCCTTTCCAAAACTAGTAAGTTTTAACAGTTTTTGTTTAAAAATAAAACAAAAACAAAAACATTTTCTTCAGTGAAATAGCCAGACCCCTAGAGGACTGCATACATTACTACCTCATTGCATGCAATCTGAGAATTGGAACCAGTATATGGAAATGGCTCTAAGTTGGAGGTTTCTTGGAGCTTGAAACATGGAATTATGCTAAAACAGGGACAGTAAGAAATATTTTGGGGGTGACACAGATCCTCTCTGTTTTGAGTGTAGTGGTAGTCGTTATACACATGTATACAGTTGTAAAAATTCATCAAATTGGATATATAAGATTATCGTATTCCTCTGTCAACTATACCTTGGCAAAATTAACTTTAAAAGAGAATAAAGGAAAAATAGAAAGTTTCTATTTTTGCAACTATAAAAAAAGGTTTAAATATCTAAAGAGTCTTATGTAGTATAACATTATGCTAATGATAAAAGACTTAATTAGAGAAACGTAAAATTCATGGGAAAAATCCACACCACAAACCAAGAACTAGATGAAATTCCAATTAAAATTCAAGGAGGACCTATAGTGACATTTGCAAAATAACTACAAAGTTTATAACTCCAAGAAATACCTCAGCACCAAAAGACAGGGTGTTTCTGAAGAAGACTGTGAGGTGACCTCTGGCCACTAGTTGTTTGTTAATTCTACATCAATTAATACACTGCACATAGACAGTTCTCAAAGTCCGAGTTCCCTCCACCTGTCATGTGGGTCCTGGGATTGAGCCCCGTTCATTGTGGTCCAATGAAATTGCTACACTTTCACCACATGTTCTTGAGGTCACATATGCACTTTGAACCCCAGTGGAATGGCACACAGGGTGTGCTACTCTACATCTCTCTTCAGCTCTGAGCTCATGCATCCACATCAGTAGCTGCCGTCAGCTATGGAGGGGTTTACTTCACAGAGACTGGCTAAACCATAGGGCTCTGTCAATTGCTTTACAGATTTTGCAAACAAAACAGAATCATTGATATTATGTTAACAATACTGCCAGAGCTTAAAATATGTCATACTTATACATCATTAAACATTCTGTGGTGCATAGTTTGGAAGGATCAAGAATGCAGTCTACCTATATGAAACATTTGATTATCTGACTCCACAATGGAGTCCCTAAGGACTGACAAATGATGTATTTCCAAAACACATCAGTGTCCCCTGACTTCTCTTTCACTGGGCTCACAAAGAAAACTGCTATGCAATATTACTAGTATGGTCATTTATCGGTTGGAACCAGACACTGGCTTCCAGCCCAAGATTCAGCACAAGCCAAACAAAGTAGTCTGTAGTAATCAGTTACATAAAACAAATAGTTGCTATTTATTATGTCTAACATAAAATATTAAATAAATACATTACATCAGCATTCATTTTCCATCTATTCATCATTCCCCATCATGTAACATAAATTGTCTCTTCCATTGTCAATCAAAAACAACTAAGTTGTCTTAAAATTGATTGTTTTTACACAGTGCTATGACTATTTCCATGTGTTTCTTTCAGTGCATAGTAGCAAGATGTGAAGGGGGTGGGGCCATCTGACTTTGTTTTACACTTTGTTGTACTTTGTTCTATACCTCACATCTCCAATCATGGGATGTCCTGCCCATATGATGGTTGCTAGGTTAAACTCCAGAGCATAGGTGAATATCTTCTCATAGTTCTATCGTCCACAGAGCCAACCATGACAATACTGGTGAATCTCTCTAAGTCTAATGCAAGGACAAGAGATTGTGGGTGCTGAGGACAGAAACGGGACAGGCTCACTGTGATGGGTGTGAGGCTGTCGATGGTATAAGACAGGACTAGAGCAGGAGAGGAAACAGTGGGACGCCAAGACGAAGAGATTTCTAAATTCAAACCTGGCCTGCCATGTTGTAGCAGTTGTGTTCAGGAAAAATGCTAAATATGACAGAAAGGTAAAGGAGCTATCTGCTAATAAATGAGTCTCACTTTGAAATCTCAATATGGGCTTTCTCCTGTATTGAATTATTTCCTGCTACTGAATTATCTCCTGGTTTAAAAAATTCTCAAACAGAAATAAAGAAATGCTCTAAACATTAGTGGCCAATGTGTATAGGCAGCACCTGAAGTGACAATGGGAGAAAGTCATTATCTACCCTGAGGAATAAGCAATTTAACTGGGCATGATATGACTTATAAGATCATTTTACAAATAAATGAATGACAAAGAATTTATTCAGCCACTCAAGGTAGCTATAATCACTTAAAGTACATACGTTTCTGGTGGGTTATGTGGTTTACCCTCAGGGTTTTTTTTAACTGCTTACTGCCATCTCCAATGTGAGTCTGTGAATTATACTTTCAGAGAAAAAGCCCTGTGTTATATCACAAGTAAAATGTCCTCAGGGCTCCACATCATAGGTATACTTGAACGATAATGTTAATAGTCATGATTGCTAATAAACGATAGTTTTGTGTCTGTTTTATGGTTTTTGCAAATATCCCATTTCATGCACAGTCATTCAACCAAGATCTCCAATTCCAACGTGCAGGCACTTGTGACTATTCCTATTAACAGGGTCCAAAACAGCCCAAAGCCTAGAAGGGAACTGGTGATCTTGCTGGAACAGAGACGAGGCAGCAGGTAAGAAGCTGAGTAGATGTGGAATTTCTTACCTGCTTTAATTAATATTGAAAAACAAAGCCCAGCATTATCCCTGAGGCATGGGTCCCCAACTACATAAGAGGAGAAAAATCAAGCTAGTATGTGTTCACCTCACTGTGTTCTTTGACTATGCTGTGGTGTGACTATTTGATTTGCCTTGACTTCTACATAGTGATTGACTACCTAAAACTGAAGGTGAAATAAACCCATTTCTTCTCCCCCGACCCCCACAAAAAAGAAGCTGAGTAGACAGGAAACCCTTGCAGCAGAATCTCTGTAGGCAGTAGTGAATCCTTTATAACCTGTTATCTTCAGAGTCTCCCCTGCTGCTTCTTCTCTCACCCCCACACCCCCAATGGAAGATCTCTGAGAAGTCTATTGAATTCTTCCTTGCTCTGAAGCCTGAAGTAAAGCAAGCTGTGTTGCCATTAAGCAGCCCTACAGAATGGAGACTATTTCACTCGTTAATGGTACAGGTTCTACCTGATGAATTACTCTAGAAAGATTTTTGTAGAGCTAAAAAATAAAAACCCATAAAACAAATAAACACGAAACCTTAAAGGGCTTTTTAAGACCTTTAGCCAATCTTCCCAAGACTTTACAATATAAATTTGATCATAAAGATGAAATTGGCTGGTTATTTAGAAAATGAAATAGACTGGACAATTTGGAAGGATTACATTTCTACTTAATTGTCTGTGTTCTGCATGCCACCTGCTACATTTTTTTTAATGAGTTTTATTTTTATTTATGTGCAGGAGGGTCTGTAAGTTTCAGGATGCAGTGCAGTTCAGGAGTGGAGACAACTCTCTATTGCCAGACTGACCACTTAGTTGTCGACATTTGCTTGTCTGTAAAATATAATGAAATAATTCTCACTTTAACACCTTTATCATCATATCAGATAATCACAGCATATTATCTGAAGTATTTTCTGTGTTCAGTAAGTCACATTCATATGTCTCTTGATCAGTTTTCCAGTTAAAAGGAAATGAATATGTAATTATAATGTAAAATGGAAAGAGAATAATTATTTAATTCTTCTGAGAAAAAGATTTATTATATAAGACTAAGGGAGGTGTCTGACAGGAAGCCTGAACTGGTTATGGTTTCCATAAATAAGGGGAATAAATGAGTGTGCGAAATCCCACCTAAAATATGTCTGCCTACCTTCTATAGTCCTTTGGACAAACTTTGTACTTTTAATCCTGAAATTCTTAGGGCCATGAGAAAACTGTGCTGCCCAGAAGATGTTGCATGAGCCATGAGTAAGGGCAGCCGGTGAATTTGCCCTTCCACTCAGAACAGGCTTCTACATGTAAAATCCACCTCACCATGGGAAAGCGTATGCACATGCTTGGTCAGATGCTATATCTTATCCTTGAGTAAAGGTGATAAATTCAAAGGGGTTTTAGTACCATGCAAAATGCTGCCACCTCTGTATCCACTCCTTTCCTGATCCTCCCAACCTTGCAGTCTTTGCCAATTCAAACCCTGTTTTCCTGAAACCTTCAGGACATCTTAGCGTTTAGAGGAGAAAAGGACTCGTTTGTATTTTCCCAACACTGCAAAACTGCACTGACGATATTTATTTTGAACACTGCATGTTTTCCCCTCAGCGGAACAGCCTGCTATTGTTACAGCTGAAAGCCACAACTTCCAAACTAGGAAATAGTTCCAAACCGAAAACGTGTGCTGATTGTGTGGCCAGGATGCCTGGCTATCCTAATCTTTTTTCTTTTTCATATCATACGGGCCCAGCACCCCTTCAAAGGCCAGCATATCTGAAGGCATGGCTATTTTAGCAAGGCATCAGCTGCCCTTGCAGCAGTATCAAAATGTCCAAATCTTATCAATGTTTAAGATGTATCATGGGCTTTATACTAGCTTGGAGATTTTCCACATCAGTGTATCAGAAGACTAAAAATATATCGCAACGGAAGACAAAGCCAGTGGCCCTTTTCCATTTGTTGCCCAGCCCCCTCTAACTTCTATTCTGAGGAGTGAAGCCTGCAAGGTAATTACAAGAAGAGTTCATGGACACATGCATATAGACACTCAGCAGTTGCTGTCATCTTATCACATCCTGTCTATAAGGAGAAATCTCATTTATATGTACAGTCAACCCTAGATATCTACGGGGGATACAATGTAACAAGTCGAATCTGAGGAACACAGTTGACCCATTTCCTTATACCAACTGCTGTATTCTTGCATATCATTCAGGCTCGATTTTCTATAGATTTTAAGTTGACTCTGAGTACTTGTAATATCCAATATGATGCAAATGCCCTGTCATTGCTGCACGACATAGCATGAGTACACTGATCAGAGAATGCCAACAACAAGGATGGCCAGGCATTAAAGACTATGTTAGGCCCCATTGATGGCTTACAGGGTACAGGCACCTGCTGCAGCCTGTTGACTGCAGAGGCCTGGTTTCCATCCTAACAGGGCAACATGCAAGAGAGCAGGTGAATAGTTTAAGTTCAGTGTCTTATTCTTACGCCGTGATCAGTGCCGTGAAATACTTCTGGGTGTGAGAAGAACCAACTTCATTGATAAATCATGATAGCTTTCCCTGTGAAGTGGACTCAGGGGGACCGTGTAGTACACAACAGGCTTAGGCTTTAGCCTCTGCGCTGAAAGGAAGATCTTCAGGGACGGCGTCTCCATGGAATTCCTCTTCCATACCTGTTTGGGGAATCGAAGCATGCATCACCCAGGCAGGCAACTGGGGCACGCTGAGAGGCAAACATGACCTGCAAAATCACAACTCTTAGGAAAATCATGTTTACCAGGGTGTTAAAATGTATGGAGTCCCCTGCGGCAGAATTTTTGAGACACAATTATATCATGTAAGAAGACTGTACCTATGTCCTGTGTAAGTCTTTGAAAGTAATAAATCTTTATTCATCCCACTGTCTGGCAGGTTAAGCCTAATTGGTCAGTTCTCAGCAAGTGAGAGATAAGTAGAAGATGTGTGTGTGTGTGTGTGTGTGTGTGTGTGTGTGTGTGTGTGTGTCCAGAGGCACCAGCATTTATCTGGTACCAACACACACACACACACACACACACAGAGAGAGAGAGAGAGAGAGAGAGAGAGGGGGGGGGGAGGAAGAGAGAGAGAGAGAGGGAGAAAGAGAGAGAGAGGGAGGGAGAAAGAGAGAGAGAGGGAGAGAGAGAGAGAGAGAGGGAGAGAGAGAGAGAGAGAGAGATGAGCTAGAAAATGTTATCAAATACCATACATGGGTATGATAACGTATAAGCAAACTATATTTCAATTTGGAAATATGGAGGACAATGATTTAGAATATGTGTAAAGTCTTCTAAATATCAAGAGTTTACAGAATACAAATATAGTGCAAAGTATTTTGGGGAAACAGAAACGAACAAAATAGTGACATAGGCTTGATGTACAGTGAGTGAAATTGAGCCTGAGCTGCTAAGTCTGCAAGGAAATAGACAGGCCAACAAGTCCAGGAACAAAGTAGTCAGCAGGGACTATTACTAGAGCAGACATATGGGCAGACATGTCCCTTATTCCTGATATGAAATATGACTGTGGTGAAATTGTGTGGGAGCCAGGCTCTAACAGACTGCTTCAACTTCCTTCCTTCCTTATACAAATGCTGAGGTCATGTGCACAAAGTGGAGCTTATGTGCCACAAATTAAGAATCCTGGTATTCAGCAATCTCTTTGGTTAACAACTACACTGCTTGTATGAGATCTCTTGGATGAGTGAACTCTCAGCGCCATAGACACATATCAGAAATCAATTACAAACAAAAGAGCACCGGCACTCCTGAAAACATGGAGCAGGGCTGTCTAGCTGAACTTAAGCCCTTATAGAGACAGTTGACAGAAAACTTCCTTTTTGTGACATACATATTCCTAGCAATAAAATGGAGTCACCTTCTTGAAGCACAGTGTGATCTTGTCAGAAGAAGAGGTGAAGCCATCGCTACCCAGGACTACTGCTGACAACTTTGGATGCACACATTGCTCACATGCAAACTCTGATGCTGCGAACATGCCTATAGTGTATCAATAGTGAGTGGATTTTTACAGTTTAATCCTTGAACATTTTCTGCTGGAGATTCTACCAAGGACCATTGCTGACTGTCCAATGTCTAGGTCACTAGTTGCTATGGCACACTTAATATACTGATGTCAAGCAGTATATAGTTCAGATAGTGTATATGCTATGTAGCCAACAACATCCCATAAGTCTGTCCATTCTATTATTTATTTCTATAAATAGTTTCATAGACACAATGTTACCACACCTAAACACATATACACACAAGCACACATACTATTCAGTTAAACAATGTCTATGGATACTTTCCTGATCCACAGCAGAGACATGCAACTGACAGACTACATTGTTCCATAAAACTCACCAAAGATGGTGGCCCTCATATGTTTTAATTGCCAGAGCCTTCATTTATTTTACTATAAAATGAACTGGTGTAATATTACCACTATAATAAATTACCACAAATCGAAGACTGAAAATAACAAACATGAATTTACAGTTGTGAAGGCTAGATGTCCTAGGTGGCAGAGGGAGGGAGGGAGGAAGGGGAGAGAGAGAGAGAGAGAGAGAGAGAGAGAGAGAGAGAGAGAGAGAGAGAGAGAGAGAGAGAGAGAGAGATTGATTCTACTCAGAAAGCTCTATAGAGAATCACTTCCATACCATGTTGAGTTCTATGGGAACCTTGAATTATGGCACCCCTCCCTACCCAGAACCACCCTCTACAATGTTTTTGGTTTTTTATCTTTGCTATGATTGAGAATTATCTCCACATGCCTAAGTCACTTCCTTAGTCCCATCAACAAAGCCCTTTAATGTACCTTAACATAATCACCAATTCTAGAAATGAGTATGAATCTGTCTTTAGAAGGGATTGTTCAATTGGTCACAAGAGATCAAACAATACCCATTTCTAAGCAAATGGGTATGAACAATGGCACTGAGATCAGTAAGTGTAATTTAAGATAGCATACTCTTATCATTCAACAAACACTCTCCAGTTTTCTAATTCTTCCTTCTCTGGTGTGTCCCTGTAAATAACCCCTTTACACGAATGTGTGCTGCCATCTCAGAAGACAACAGAGACACATTAGAGCCTTGACTTTCCTACTTCTTCATTCAAAAGCTTAAACATCAGTTAAATTTGAGTATGGTAACACCATGAAAAATGTTTTCAATAAGAATAGTATATTGGTATGTTTTTTATTCTATAAGAGTTTCACTTATGTGTAACTATAAATAAAGAAGAAAAGCCATCAATATGGTGGAGTATGGTTATAGGAGTGCTTCCACGAGGAAAACTCTGGGGAGGCTTAATGACGTGACTACATTTGTCAAGGGTGTTTGTAAAAGGAATAAGACGGGAACTATGTGTGGGGCCTCACTTGGGAGAACACACAGGTTAGATGCATTATGTTTTGGGACAAAAGTGAAGAGAAAAACAATTCAAATTTTAGACCAGGGAATTTAGATAATTTACAAATTGAAGGATCTTGATCTGAAGAGATGGTGAGATGAAACTTTGCAGGGAGAATGTTACTCTGGCTGAAATTCAGAATAAAGGGGGAGTATGTTTCCTGTTCTCCACACTTATCTCCAGACACGGACAGAAAAGTCAGTCCTGCAGCTCAGACAGCACATTCTTCACTTGCTCTTGTTTTCATGTTTTATTTTCTATAGCTACCAATGCATGGCCTCCACAGCTCCAGGGCAGGCAACAACTGCAACAAAATAAAATAAACAAACCCGACAAAACAGCATGTCTCCTTGGAGCTTGCCTCCTAAAGGCAGAGAGAGGGACATTAAAGGAAACTTCTGAGGTTTCAGATGGTAATATCCATATGGAGAATGTAACAAGAGCGTATGTGTACACATATGTGCCTGGTGATTTAATACAGCATCCTCCTGGGTGAGGATCTGAATAAAAGAGGAAATGAGCTGTGCTCCATACAAAGGGATCTGCAGGTGCAAAGGTCTGGAAGGCGGTGACATCCCCAGTGTACCCTGGGAGGTGCAATGAGTTGAGAATGAGAGCTTTAAGAGCAGAGTGTCAGGAAAGGTGTGTGTCTACCTGGAGGGTGTGTGCAGGGAAGGTGTGTCCATGCAGGGTGTGTGCAGCAAGGGTGTGCATGGAGGACATGTGCATGGAATGGTCACATTGCCATACTAGTATGGCAAAGACCAGCATTTCCTCTTGAGTTGGGGAGAGCCTGGGATTTCCATAAATACATTTCCATAACTAGAAGAAAAGCAGACATCTCAGGTATACCACCTGGGAGGGCTATAATTCAATTTATCATATATATATATATATATGTATATATATATATATATACTGAAATCTGATCATCTGAGTGGGATTATGAAGAGGGACAATCTCTCTGTGGTGATCATGAAATTATTCAAACTAAGCAGGCTCTTTTTGCCCTCCCTACCATGCTTTCTCTCATGTGAGGCCATGGTATACATTTCATTTTACCCTTCTGACCTCCCATTATGTCTGAATAAGCAAGAAGGCACTATACAAGTTATTGGCCAACAGCACACAGTAAATCTACTGGGACTGACTACTTGGAGTCTCCACATTCTTGAACTAGGAGAGAGAAATATATATGTATATTTATAACATATATATTTCTTTCTCAAATATATATATATATTCATATATATTTATACATCAAATAGATAATACATATAAACTATATATAATTAACATGCATGAATAAAAATAAATGTACAAATATATTTCTATCTCAAAATTTTGTTCTAACAGGAGACTGGACTAAGAAGTCATGACATAATCTAGCTGGGAGATGATTCCACAGTGTTAGCATCAGAACAAACAAGGGGTCTGAGGGTAAGCATGTACTTGAGGTTAAACCTGCTGGGCTTGAATATTTTAAGATGGCCTTAGGTCCACAGTACGATGTCTTCACTTCTAAGCTAAACTAAACCTTCCATGTGAAGAAAGCTTGTACCTTATGTGTCCCCGGGGACTCGCTCTAGTTGAACCCTGGATCTTAGAGAGAACAGGACTCTATTTGGATCAGGTTCTTGATGGTTGGATATGAAACAGCTGAGCAGCATCCAGAGACTAACGGGGGCCTTGCGACTGATTCCAGAACTCTTTCCATTTGCATCCATGACCAACTATGTGACAAAACATGCTCTGGGACAAGTCCCAATCTCCCCCACTTGCCAAACGCCCTCTAGCACATTGTTTTACTGCTGTAACTTTATCTGTATCCAAATATTCCAAGGCTGTGTTATTAAGCACTGAGTAATTTTTTTTATTCCATAAACTTTGCTTAACATGCTCTTTTTGTTTGAACACAAATAAACAAAAACCCAAAGACAAAGACGTAACTTGGAGAATCAGGAAAATAAAAGAGAGAGTAAAAGCACATTGGAATTTTGGCTCTGGTTCCATAAAAGGAAACGGAGGAGTCTACGGTTCTTTTGTTCTTATGATAATAGGTCAGAGACTTTCCAATTTTGGGGGGATTGATAACTGGTTGTTCATTCATTAAAAAAAGAACAGCAAAGAGATTCTCTGACATGCTGGTGTCCAGCAATGTATCCCTTGCTTTCAGCAGACAAGTATCCACATTCAGATTCAGATCCTTCACACCAGACACTGATTCCTTCCTGAAGTCCCTCAGAGCTCACTGGGATTGCAGCTTTTCAGGTAAAGAATTTGGGAGTAACTGAGTTGGGAGCCTTAGGTCCCCTTCTACACCTGTTAAGACCCTTTTTATCTGGTTTTCATTTAGATACAGACCCTGTGTTACGTTTGTATGCCTCTGTCTCATTCTCAGAGAAATGGGAAGCATGTGAGAGGCGTTGAGTCCTTTCCATCTCGAAAGCTGGGACTCCTGGAACAGCTACAGCAGGGAGCAGAGAACTGTGGGAAGGAATGGACAGGCTTGGGACTCATCTCCCACAGCCAGACCACTGTGGTTTCAAAGGACAACATGATGCCATACTCCGTGATCTGTGATCCAGCACCAACCCTACCCTCTTTGGCATGAGAAGATACAAAACAAGGAGAAACAGTGAGGAGGAAAGCATTCCAAGCCTCTCAGGAAATCCATTTTCATAGAAATATAAATAAAATTATCTGCCAGCCACTTAATCAAGGTGTCAAAATGGAGCAATAAGAAGGAAAGAAAGCAGATGACATTATATAGAGTGGAGTGACGGCTAATGGGAGTGGAGATGACAGCAAGGAAGGAGAGGCTGGGGACACACGTGAATGAAGTCCCTCTCTATGCTTGGCTCTCCCACGTTCCTTAAAGGGCCAAAGCAAGAGCTACAATTCAGAGAGCACATCTCAGTGCTTCAGAAGCTACGAAGCAATTTGAGGTTATAAGGTGAGGAGTCCATCTTGTGGCTGTTTCCAAATGAGCTACTACCCCCACAGTGGACTGTATCCTGCTTGCCTGCTCTCTGTAGTACTTGATGACGGCGACTACAGAGTTACTAGTTAAATGCAGTACTTTAAAGCAAGGCAGAGTCTAACTTGACCTTTGGGAATCTTGTATCAGAAGGAAACACAATCCTTCTATGAGATCTATGAGGAAAGGACAAGGACACCAAGAGCCTCTCTCACAGTAAGCAAACGATCTCTCACTGAGAGATACCCCTAACCTGTAGGAAGAAACGATTTCTAAAGATCTAAATAGTAGGAGTAGGCATGGAGGATCCAGACAATCAGGAGTCTGCCTGCCTTCTCGTGTTGTTTGGTGTTTGAAACATGATTCGTAAAATCCACGTTTCAGTTTTCAAGGGCTCTGCTACTCATTAGATTCTAAAGATCTTTCTGGTGACATATTCCCTCTTAGGCCCCTGCCTCAGCCTGGAGCGTGTCCACCATCCCTTCTTACTTGGATACATCTGTGCAGGAATGTAGCCAAATCCACATTCCTGCAAACACCAAGGAATTCCAAGATTGTATAGTGTGGGTCCTACATGCATCCAGTTTAAAAACAAGATACTTATTCTTTAGGCTTTTCAAATGACTGTTTTCTTTCTATTATATATGCAGTAATATGTGTACAGAGATAATTATGTATCCAGGTCGTCCAGGAAACCCATTTTGATATCATTTTAATGTAATAATATTAAAGAAAAAATCTTTTAGCAGGACAGCTGTACTTTTAGAGAGCCCATTCTTGAAACTATACAGACACTGAGAATGCGTGCACAATTTGCACATGCTAACTGATTTGAGACTTGAAAATAATATCTGGGTGAGATTGCTAGAGCTAATTTTCCTTTTTATCACTGTATGTTTAAGGCCCACAGAAGCCTCACACTGTTCATCTGAATGAACCAACTCTAGCACAGTTGCTCCCTTGCTCTTTTGAAACCAATGAGGACAGAAGGGATGATGCATGAACAGGCAATCGGTTTGTGTCCAGGAACAATGAGTGGGGAGTTGATGGCATCTGGTGTAGAACTTCTAAAAAAGAAATGATTTTTATTGAATCAGTGACCTCCAGTTGAAACCTTACACTCTAATATAACACTACAATATATAACACTCTAATATAACACTCTAACATAATACTACAAGTGTTTGTAGCACTGAGTGTGGAGTTCATGCAGTTAGAGAAATGTTTTCGTGTGATAATTACTGTAGTGGGTTGGCCTGATGTTGTTTGTATCTTAATGTTAATATTGGTTTTTCAAGATCTAGCTGTCCCAGAAACGAGAGAGTCCACACATAGACCCAAGTGACTGACATTATGTGACCTTGTCCATTTTAAAATGAAGATACTTGTTAAGATACTTGTTATCAAAAAGTTATTTTTGATTGGTGAATAAAGATGCTGACAAACCAATAGCTGGGAAGCAAAATACAGGCAGTGTTGAGGGCTCCCAGGCTTGGGGGTCAGAGAAAAATAGAGATGAGGAGGGAGGGGGGAGGGGAAGAGGTGGGGAAGAAAAGAGGGAGGAAAGGGAAGGAGGGAAAGGGGAGAGGGAGAAGGAGGAAGGGGAGGAAGGAGAAGCCACCATGCGTTAGGTGGTACATGAAAATGTTGCCCTGAGGTCTGACCAATTGGAGTTAAGAGCAGTCCAGATGCAACATAGTAATAGCTCGGGGTTCTTGATATAGTAGATTCTAATAGCATATAGGATAGATATCTGCCCATGTCTAGTGCTGATTATGACTTATTGTAAATGTAAACATTTTGTATGTCTTTTATCCAGGAACTGGATGATAAAGGTGGGCTAGAAACTCTGGGTTGGGAATAGTTTTTATGACATCTTACCTTATTTCTAATATTTCTAATTCATGGTACTAGTTCAAAAATGTAAAAAAAAGATTTCTCATAAAACACGATTTTATTGCATGATTCACATGTTAACAGAAATTGTGCACTAAAAATCTCTATAATCCATGACTAGCCTTTCATCTCTGTCTTGCTCCCTTTAAGGAATGGCACATTTTCACTGAACTAACAAGAAGGCAGTTCTCTCAGCCTATTTGCCTGACTTGGAATGTTATTATTAACATAGGGAATGCCATCAAATCTGTTGTCTCAGGTTTATAAGTAGACCCATATTTTTATTCTACCTCATTGTTCCTTAAAACCCACACTTTCTATCTTGGTGAAATTCGGCAGTGTCCATCATTATTTAAGTCACAGGCTTTAGTCCTACACCTTGAGTGATACCTCATACAATTTCTATGCCTGGCCTTATGTGACTCACTGACTTAGCTGTGAGTTCCAAACTCTCTAAAAACATTAGAATGCACTCACTTCCTTCTCTTTAGAATTAACTGAAGTCATTTATCACAAGATTGGTTGAGGGACAGACATGTATAGTTTACTTATCTTTAAGTCCCCATTCATCTAATATATTCCCTAGAACCAGCATTCCTGAATCAATGCAATTAATCCATTCATCCATCACTCAATACCCAAAATGTCAAAATTTACTGAGGAGATGAATTAGATTATAAATTAATATTAAACACATAGGGTATTGATTTATATAATTACCTTTGATAACATCTCATATGGGGTAGAGAGATGTCCTAGCTCTTGCAGAGGATCCAAATGGAGTTCCCAGAACCTACATGATGACTCATTCCAATCAAAGGGGCTGGTGCTTTTTTCTGACCTCAGAAGGCATGTAACACACATATTCACATGCAAGCAAAAAACTCATACACATAAAACAGAAAAAAACTTTAAACTATGTGGCAAGTACTGTTGCTGGCAAAGGAACATAACTCTAAGGAATCATTTGTCCTTGTGACTACATTCTTGCATAAATCTCAATTTATATAGCATAGTACATAGCCCCCTGACAATGAAGCTATTACATATTTATGGATTTGGTTTTGGAGCATATTAATATGCAAAGGTAGGAAATTGTGTACTCATGAAAATTCATCTCAATACTTATTTAAATTACAGAGAATTGTAAGAATGCTAAGGCAGCAGCCAGGTTAGACTTGGAGCTCTGAGTGCTAGGATCCTTTTGGACCATTTAAACCAGGTAAAACTTAACTACATTATTTCTAACCGAGTCCGCTCTCAAACACAAATGCATTGTCTATACATAGGAATCTGGTTTAAGCTTAAGTAATGATTGAGATTGAAGAATGAGAGAAACAGAATGTCTGGAGAAGTGAGGAGGTAGGAGAAGAGACCAATAAAACCCTAGTTCTGCACTGCCAGGGCTCTAGCAGCTTTTACTACCTCTCAGACACTTTGTGAGTTCACTCATAAAGCATTTAGGTAGTTTAATATGGTGTTCTGTCACATGGCATACAACATTACAGATTTTAAATAAATAATTAAATGAAGAGAGAAAGGAAGAAAGAAAGAAAGAAAGAAAGAAAGAAAGAAAGAAAGAAAGGAAGAGAGAAAGAAAGAGAGGAAGGAAGGAAGAAGGAAGAAAGGAAGCAAGCCATGCACCCTTGTCTCGAATAGGATTTAAATCCATGTAGTGACAAAGCAGAAAACGTCCAGTGTGTGCTGCTTTAAACATTGCCATTGGAAAATGGAAAATGTCACAGGATGTGGATCTAATTCTTGCCAGTGACATCACTACCTGGAGTTCAACCGTGGTCTGTTTCTGTAATAGCCTTTCAGTACCTGATGCAGAATGATCCATTTCCACCTGAATTATCTTAGAGAAAAATAAGTAGGCCATGGTTTCAGTAATTGACACTAAAAAACAAACAAACAAAAACAAAAACAAAAAAAACCTTTTTTGTTTCTCCCTTTAAGTAAAGAGATATGCTGCTTGATTTAATTGTGTACAGAGCCTTTAGGTTCCCCCTTTTCACTCCTACATAGGGCACTCAAGCTCCTCAGAGAAGGGAGGATTTCCCATGGTCACCAAGTAAGTAGCATTAGAAGGAAGATTCATGGATAAATTACAGAGCGGCTTCTCTGTTCTTGAGGACCGCTTTCCTCTCCTCCTTGCGGCCTCTTCCTGGTCTCCTCACACCTTGCTAGTCATCTGCAAGGGTGAAAGGATCAGAAATCAAGGCCACCAAAGAAAAGACGGTGAGGGGAGTAAGAGCCTCCTTGGGATGCTGGCCTACGGCTCACATCAGAAACTCAGAATTCGAAACAGTCTGAGGTCTACCTGTGGCTGTGTCACCGTTATGTGTCTCACCATTAGGACTAATAGACAACCTGCATTTGGTGCCCAGAACCCACATGGTCAAAGAGAACCTACTCCTTCCAGCTGCCCTCTGATCCTCAGTCACTGTGCCCACACATTCACATATCCCCCAATAAACAGTGCAATAATGAAAATATTTAAAATATTTTCCACTTAAAATGTCTGAAATATTGGCATAAACTTGACATTAATCAGCTTTGTGAACAAATTTTGCTGATGGAGCCAATACACCCAATAGGTCCTTTTGCTTCTACACAAATGTAAAACATCCAGAAACTCAAAATAAACAACTGATCTCAAGAAGCAGTGAGCAAAGTAAAATGATAATTCATGGTTCACTATGTAAATTCACCTTTTATAATGGCATATTAGCTTGTCATATTTAAGTCAATCTTTATAAAATTATGTAACTTCTGATAGTGGCCATTCTTAAATCTTTTGCAGACATTAAGACAGTGACGTGCATTTCAACGGATCACAAAAGCATCGCTGGATTGAAAGCTAGAAGTGAGTTGACAATAAACAGGTACTAAACATCTCACTGGTTTATAAATTCTCACATGTAGATAACGTACCTTGGTCAAATCCTCCCCTGTTTCCTTCTCCAATCCTTCTCCTACCCATACCATACACTGCCTCCCCAGACTCCATGTACTCTGTATTTAGACCCACTTTGTCTAATTAAGTGTCAATTTTGAGGAGTGTATAATTCACCTACCAAGCCATTCTGCTTGCCCTAGAAAACAAACCCAATAAAAATTCAGTTTTATCCACATACTTCATAAGACCCCAAATCAAACTTTGCAAATCCATTTTGCTAAGGGTAAAAAATCTTAACCCCAGTATAAATGTTCATTATAAATTTGGTTTAAAATAGTAAATCACAAAAAGCCATACTGAAATATTTACATGTCAATTGCTACATAAATTTAATACTAAATTTAAAACTAAGCATAACCTTCATTTAAAAGAATTGTCTCAAATTAGCATGTGCCTGACAATCTACAGAGAATGTTTTCTCAATTGAAAATGTTTTGATCTACAGAGAAAAGCCAATTTTAAATGGCAACACTCTCCAAATCCATTAGCGGCAAAGGCAAAGTGCAATCTTGGAGATTACAATGATGATAAAAACAAACCCACTGAAAATAAGAGAAACTTAAGAGACTTGGCCCGGAGAAAGCCTACACAGAAGAATGAGGGGGTTTTAGCCCTGCAGTGAGAGTCTGATGAGCAGCTCTATTGTGAAGGAGACCATCTAGACATGGCTTCCTTGGGTTTGTCTTGCTTCTGGAGAAGTCTCTTTATTTCTATTGATCCTCCCTTTAAGTTCTGAGACCACGCCTTCACAGTGCAGGGATTCTACACTTGAGTGCCTTCCTTCCTCTTAACCTCAGTCCTAGGGGCTCACACCCTGCTCCAGCTGCTGTGAACATAGTTTCCAATGTGTGTTAACCCTTTCATCTGTAAACTTTCAGATGGCTTTCCTGCAGTCCTCACTGCAGCTGCCCGGAAGTTTATGTCACATTCTTCATTTTGACTGCACCTAAGTTTTTTTTGCATCATATTTTTACATTATGTTATATGTCATGTTCAGAGCTGAAAGAATTGCTTCTTATATCTTCTCAGTTAAACAGAGAGGCATTCTTAAGATTATATATCAGTAAATATTCAATAGTACCATAGCACTGAATGGAGGTCAATGAAGGTGTTGCTAGGGACAATGAGGTCAAAGAAGGTATACAGGGGGCAATGAAAGCCAGCAAAGAACGCCTGATTACATGATGACAAATAGTTATTAAACATTAAGACTGAAGTGACAGATAGATTTACACACACAAACACATACAGTCTCTCTTACATACACACACATACACAGAAAACTCCCTCCACATATACACAAATGCAGCACACACACACACACACACACACACACACACACATCACATCACACCATTCACCTCAGTATAAACCTTTGCATAAATCTAGTATTTTCCAATGAAAATCTAATTATATGATTAAAATAACACACAACACAGTTCTTTAGACGACTTCAACATGCACATTTTTCTGTTTTTCTTTGATAAGTGTTGGCCTAGAAATGCAGAATGCAACAGCCTTATCAAGAGCTCTATGATTCCTGATAATCTGGAATTTAGGATTTCCCCTCCTCAGAGGAGACTCACTAAGTAAATAGGCATTTTTCCTCTAATTTGCTTTCCTGTACCTGAGACCACGGGCATCAGCAACACTGAGTCATGATCTTCCTAAAATCCAACAAGCATATAGTCTAGTAACTCAGTGAACATTTGGGCTATTAGGCTAACTCTTAATTTTTAAAAGCCTTTGCCATATAAGTTGGAGATAGTGCACTTTGGGACTAGACATACAAAAGGAGTCATAAGAACGCCACAGCTCCCTGCACAGACCATGTCGCCAGGAGGCCCAGCGAGTACACCAGAGGGCATTGTGCAAACTTGGTGCAAATCATTAACAAATGCACTGTATAATAACATCTCCTTGGAATATAAATATATCTAAAGATGCTCTAAGAAAACCATAAACTTACTACAAATTATTTAAGTATCAACTAAGTTTGCTTCTTCAAGACAGGTCATTTGAAACACCAAACTACATAATAAAAATCCTAACTTCCATCCCACATGCAAATCGGTGATTCGGAGGCACACTTAATAATACTTGAATTGGCACAGTTCCATTTGCAGAGAAAGAGACTGAATACCAAAGGGTCATTTGTGAGTCGCACGAAGGCCTGGTCTTCCTTCCAGCATGGCCAGCTCATAGCAGCAACCGCTGGCAGGGTCCCCTTATTATCATAGTTTAGGACATGCAATTTGAATTATCTTAGTCTCCAAAAATCAGAAAATTGGTTCCATGCAGAAGCCTAAAATTGCTTGGAAACAAGCAAAGATTAACAATGAACACATTATTGAGAGTATCTTCCACAAAGAGCACTTTTGGCTTCAGTCCATCTATGTTTTATCTGTACCGTATCTTGAAAGGAGGATTTTTAAACATGTCATTTTGATCAAATGCATGGCCTCTTCAAGTCCTTCGGAGGCTTGAGGGAACTCATTTCACTATTAAGGTTTTAGTTCCACTTCAAGAAGGGCTCCTGCCATTACTAATGAGAAAGAAAACAGTCATTACAGGGCCCACAACTCGATTTCCATCATCCATTTGATAACAAGAATACTGGAAAGATACCAACAGTATGTTTAATTTTAAACTTAGTGTTTAAGATGGGTTTTGACTTTCCTTCAAAGTACATACATTCAGGTGGGCAAGCAAAAGCTAAGAGCACTTCTTCCTTATCCCTGGCCAGATCGTGTCTCGGGGAAACAATGTGCTGTGAAGACAATCTTCACAGATTCAACTGGCTCCTGCCTAACTTTTGTGTCACTTACTATGCAGTCAGCATACTCATCAAAGTTACAGTTAGACGATGCCTCTGACAGTTTCCCAGAAAAGTAGCACATGTTCTAAGGTATCTATAGGCCAGGTTCAAAGATACTGTAGTTTCAACATTGTTCTCAAGATACCATTCACCTAATGACCAGTTACTGGCTTAGATTTGGTAACCCTTTATCTGTATACACTAGTGCACTGGTTCTCAACCTTCCTAATGCTGTAACCCTTTAATGCAGTTGCTCATATTGTGGTGAGCAACCACAAAATTATTTATATTGCTACGTCATAAGTAATTTTGCTACTGCAATGAATTATAATGTAAATATCTGTTTTCTGGTGATCTTAGGTGACCCCTGTGAAACATACTCCCAAGGGGGTCATGACCCATAGCTTGAGAACCATCACTCTAGCCCTGTCTACCTATTCCCTGGTATGTATTTGTACTGACAAGGTAATATAGCCAGAACCTGACTTGTGGACCTTTATAAAATGACTCTTCACACACCTCAAAAGGCAGGGTTCCCACTATCTTCTCACCTAGACTACTACATCCCCTCCTTGTCCAGTAACAGATCAAAATTTACTCTGAGGATATCCTCCTCAAAATCAGGAGGGGGTGCTTACAAAAACAAGCAAGATGTACATTATTACTTTCTTTTATGAACTAGGATGATTGCTTTTCCTACACATAGGGATAAAAGTTTACAAAATTGGAGATGGCTATGCTATCACAACATTTATAACTAGTTTGTAAACACTGTCCAAGGAAATAAAAATTGCTGATTAATTTGATTAAAGTTAATTAAGTATTGTTAAGCAATCATTTTATGTTAGCTTTTGTTATGGGAAATCTATACTTACAGTCCATGTTATTTTATTTACATATATATATATATACATATATATATATATATATATATATATATATATTTAGCTGTCTTCAGACACACCAGAAGAGGGCATCAGATCTCATTACAGATGGTTGTGAGCCAACATGTGGTTGCTGGAATTGAACTCAGGACCTCTGGAAAAACAATCAATGCTCTTAACTGCTCCTCCACCTCCTCCCCACAAATTCTTTGAACAGCTGAATTCAATTATGTTAATTTTGAGTCAACAATACTGATTTGTATGTGTCTTATAGATATAGGAAGAGAGAAAGAAAATTAGTTTTAACTGGGCTGGTGTGGGGCTATGGTCAACTAGTATTTTCCAATGCCTCAAGGGAACTTGGAATAAAACACAGCCTTCCACATTATAAAAAAAAAAAAAAAACATTTATTATACTAACCTTATTGTGTTCAATTCACTATTGACCGTAAAATGTAAAGGTCACTAAATTTATTTGTAAAAGTCACATCAAAATCCTTGTGGTTCATAAACATATTTAACTAATTAGTTTATTGAGACATAGTCTCACTATTAATATTTAGGCCTGGCTGGATTTGAACTCAGAGTAATTCTCCTGCCTCAATTACCCAAGTACCAGGAATATGAACATGACTACAATATGCAGGTAATTCTTCACACTTTAAGCTTTAGAATATTTCACCAACATATCCCTCTGATACTCCATACACACACAAAATTCATATGAAAATCCATAAACTCAGGGCTAATGACACATGACTTATTTTCATGAGATGTCTACTGAGTTAAACGGTGGGACTGACTCAGCCATGTTCTGCAAGTTGTTAGGTCTTCATAGAATTCCATGATAATATCAGCTATTTTTACAAAGAATATTTTAAATTATGTATATGTATCTGTGTGCTTGTGTCTCTGTGTATATCTATATGTGTGTGCATCTGTGTGTGTCTGTATGTGTGCATTTTTGTGCAAGTGTGTATTTGTCTGCCTATGTTCTTTTCTAAAGGACTCCTATTCTCTAATTTCCCCCCCCTGGTTAGTTCCCTGGGCCCCAACTTCTGAAACTTATGTTAAAAACAACATGTTTGTTCTAATGTTGCAACTTTCTCTGTTATTAACAAGGTTGTAAGGCAACATCAAATTTCCTCTAAATTGTCTGTAAGCGGACTGATCTTACCAGGAGTTTTCTTATTGTGAGAGCATATTTAAAGCATTTGGCAATTTTAAAAGGCAGAATTTCTTTTTTTTTTTTTTTTGTTCCTGGATGCTGGTTAACTTGGGCAAAGTCCAAAACACCACTGGCGTTAAAATGCAGTCACTTTTTTCCTTTTTAACTTATGTCTACACACATCTAGAGAAAACGACAGAATTTCATTACTTTGCTTTTTTCAGGCGAGTCTTAAAATATGCAAAAGAGAGGCAAATTCATTCCTTTGATAGTTTAATTAAGCCTGTGTGCCTAGATGGTCTGTCAACTCTCTTTTAAAAATGTCTATTTCACCTCCAACATTCTGTCTTCACTCCTTTCCCTCTACGTCTGTCTCCCTACCTGGAGCTTAGAATGTGGATAGTCTTTTAGAAACCTTTCTGCCTGCTTTACTGTACTCTACATTCTAAGATAATTTTAGTCTTATAAGAGTGATTAAATCTTACCATTCTTCGGCTCAGAACCATGCATTTGCTGTGATTGGCTTCAAAATTAAATGTAATTCCTTGGTCATGCATTTATGATCCTTACAAACTTGTCACCAAAATGTGTCTGTCTCTTTTTAAACACACAGATATTCTCATTCTCACTCATTCATTCTCTCTCTCTCTCCCTCCCTTCCTTCCCCCTCCCTCCTCCTCTCTCATCTGTTTGTCTTTCTGTCTGTCTATACACACTCATACACATCTTGAAACTGGACATACCCAACTATCTTGAAACTCACTCTGGCCCCCAAAGGGAAATGATTTCACAGTTTTGTGAACAAGAGGATCTGGCTGCTGAATCCCAGAACTTTCCGTCATCTGTGTGTTGCTGCATTATCCATGAGCTTCTTTTCCCTGTCATATTGCTCTGTAACAGCCTGTTCATTTAGGCCTTCCACAGAAGCCTCTGTTGGTCATCTACCATTGTGCTAACATAAAATTGCTGACACTGTAGTTTTAGTGTGGAGGATGAAGTTGTTAGACATGCAGATACTACAGCACAGAGCCAGCCAGGGACTGCAGTCACCAAATGGGCGAAGGAAGGCTTACACCAAAGAGCCTCATACACTGAATGGGCATTTGTCAAAGATTCCCTTTTGGGAATAAGGGATCCCAGGAAGGTGGATTTGTCCCTCAGGTTTTCATGCATACCTAGGAATAAATTAAGATCCAATCATGGTAGAAATAATCACTGAGGACATTCTGAAAAGCTGGAGCTCATAAAATACCACAAACAAAAGAGAGTCAACACTCGTTTAATGAAAAGTTCCCTTTGGAAATCTAACACTGATAAAAGCATGTCATAAGCGTTGTGTTAAAGCACCTGAGAAATGTCACCAAGTATAGCAACTATCAATGAAACACAGAAACACACAGGGTAAAGTCTTAATGAGGCTTTATGTCCAGGTTCAGCCTCTATAGAACAAACACAAAATAAAAATAAGTAAACATGATTTTATATTTAAAATTCTAGGTTGTATCTGGAAACCCTTCTAATTCACAATAATTCCCTTGTATCCTCTCAAATCAATGCATAGGATTTGCTGGGAAGAAGAATTATAATTCAATACTCAAGTTAATAAAAAAAAAATGATCAGTACAGATGGAGGGACACATGACTCCGGCCGCATATGTAACAGAGGATGGCATTGACTGGCATCAATAGGGGAAAATAGCCCTTGGTCTTATGAAGGCTCGTTTCCCCAATGTAGGGTAATGCCAGGGTGTTGAATTTGCAGTGGGTTGTTGGGAGTGGGAGAATCCTCATAGAAGCAGGGGAGAAGGGATGGAGTATGGGAGAGGGGGTCAGGGGTATAACATTTGAAATGTAAGTAAAATATCTAAGAAAAATAAAATTAAAAAAGAATTAAGAACTAAAAATGATTGCATTATATTATATAACTAATAATAAATATTTATTTTTCAATATATTTAAGATTGTGAAGTTCACAGTCAAGGTCCTTGCAGATTCAGTGATGAAGTTCTATTTCTTATGACATATGCAAAAAAAGCCACAATATAGCACTAATCACATGTATAACGATATCTAATCTTGAAGCACTACTCTTGAAAAAAAGAGTACTATAGAGAGTGTGAACATATTCCTTTTGTACCAAAACAATCATCTGTGCATAAAAAGTTTTAAATATTTGTATAACACACACACACAAACATAAAAAAAAGAATTATAATTCAAAAGGCAATTCTAAAGCATGATAATCTCGTGTGACGTTTCATAAATGTCTAATTGCCGTTATCTACTGTTGGTAGTAGTGATGGATCCCTGGACTCTCAGAAGTGTGGAGCACAAGAAAAGTACAGCTGAGTGACTGTGCCTTCTGTCTCAGAAAAGCATCATTCATCCCACGGATGAAAGGAGCCTTGAGCTGAAGGTATTCAGGAAGGCAAGGCAAAGCAAGATAAGCCTAGGGAAGTCATAAAAGTCTCCAATATGGCTCCAGTTCTCAGTAGGCTTGCCTCTTCCACAAGAAAACAAAACTTTGCAGGGTATCTGCATTGCAAGGAAATCAGTTTCAGGCTCGAACCTGGCATACCAATAGTTAAAGAAATCACCTGCCGTCAGATCCAGAGGTTATGTGCATAGTATATGCCCAGTGAAAAGGTCCACTTCTTTGACACAGAGCAAAAGAGCCAAGCAAGCCAGTGTTGAACTTCAGTTCTGCCTCTTATATGCTGTGAGTTGATGGCAGTGGCTGAGACCATCTCCTACATAGTGGACAGACACACAGTGAAAAAAATCCCACAGACAAGTCTTTCTCATTAGTTGTTAATAAATTGTCTTCGTTCTGCAGACGATTTGGCCCTTGACCATGGCATCAACGATGAGAGACAACCACATGAGATGTGCGCCCCTCCCTATAGGACAGTTACTAATTAATGGTGGAAAGGTTGTCCTTGTAGTCGGTCGCGTACCACTGGCATGTTGCCTATGTTGTACTAAATAATCTATCTGCACTTTGGCAACAAACTCTAAATGAACTGAGCAGGTCACACACGAAGATGTGAAAGTAGGAGATGGACTTGTTGAGAAGAAGGGGAAGATGGGAGAGGAATCACCCTGTCTGTGTTGAGTGGAAACTGGACAGGTATTCTTGTTTTCTTCTATAGTCAGCAATGGGCCGCAAGCCTCTCCAGCTATCTCAGGGGGGCCACTTTGTCTGAAAGAGCTGCCATGCAGAGTATATCCAGCCAAGGTCCTTCCCAAGCTGCGGCTGTTTTCAGCCTTGACACAGAAGCAAGCTGGCCAGTGCAGATAAAAGCAGTGCACTCAGACACTGTCCTCTTGACATGTTTTCCCCTCCAGGGCTCCTTCACCATTGAACTGCTTTCCAACCTAGGTGGCCACAGAGGGTCTGACCTGAGGAGCAGTTGCAGGGGCGTTGGATAATCCTGCTTCATGTACACTCCAGAGGAAAGTCCCTGAACAGGAACAGAATGAGTACACTGCAAACGTAAAGGTCATCTTCCCTTTGCCTTTTGGTTCAAAAAGCGAACTGTTATTAGTCACGAGTCTAATCCCAGCCTTTAAAGAAAGGGGTTAAAGGCTCAGACAGCAATTTCTGTTTTTGTTTATTTTTGTACAGGTCTGTTGCCTGTGCTTAAATGTTCTTGTTAAATCTCTCTGTTTTATAGCTAATCGCATTTTTATAGCAGGCATGAAGCTCTCTCTACAAGGCCCTCGCTGAGCCGTTCCTGTAAATCAAAACCTTGCTTGACTATTCTTCTGGCTGGCAGAGGAACAGGGTTAGTTTTACCATTTATGGTTGTAAAGACCAACCAGATTTTTTTTTGTTCCTTTTAATGTTTTTTCCCCACTCAGCCCCCTCCCTTCCTCTGGCCTTCAGATGTATATTCCAGGCTAAGCTGAGACCTGTATGAATAGATTATTTCATTTCTTACCACGGAACATTAATAAAGGTGTCAACAAGACAGAGGACGCTTGGCGTGCATTCCTCTGTCACAGATCTATTCCTCGAGGGCAGACTGCTGTTGGTTGGAAAAACACAATCTGCTCAGCTTCTGGAAACTGACCTCCAGAGTCTATTTGAAATATTAATGCACCTTTTAGCAAACTATATTCATAAAGTACAGGGACACTTAAAGAAGCTGTGTCTTCTTAGACTGTTTTCGTCTCAGCATCACCATGACCACATGTCTGTGGTGGGATGAACAAAGGGAGTCTGTGGCCTGCACCCTTTTCCTGGCTGAAGGGCTCTGGGAATCAGGTACATTTCTAGAATTTATACTAGTGCTTTAAAAAATGTTCCATGTCCTCTGCTACCTATGGTAAGAATAAGGCAAGAGGATAGGCTGGTATATAGATCAGTGGCAAAGAGTGTATTTGGCATATGTAAAGCTCTGTGTTCAATTCTCAGCCCTGGGAGGAAGAGGAAGAAGGGAGAGTGTTCCAGCATGATTGTGGAGCACTTGCAAGAAGAACTGTGATCACCAAGCACCACAGAAGGGACCTGGGAATGCCGAACTTTGAAACAGATGGCTAGGATGCCAAATTTTGACCATGTGTCCATTTTTACAGAGCACAAGTCTGTCATTAGAAAACAGAAGATGAGAAAGTTAGATGATTTAACCTACTTCTACACAAGAACAGGCTCAATAGCCCTCTGGTGTTTAGAAGAAAGGAACTGAGAAGAAATGACAATATTCCATAGGTGGTATACAGCCTTTGCATGTCTCTAGAGTAGAGAGAATGGATACCCAATGTGCTTAGGGTCAGCCCTTACATCATAAGAAATTCTAGTAACATGAGTTTATATTTAGTATTATTAGCACCATCTTAAGTAATTTAAATGTAACAACTCTACATTTCAAAGAAAGAGATGCCACTATTATCCACACTTCATAGAGGAGAAAACTGAGGTATATAAATATTAAGAAGTTTGTAGGACTTTTGCGTTAAGAAATAGAGCCAAGCATGGCTTATCCAGGGCAACCTACTCCAAGGCTTCATCTTTTCATATTCTGACCTCTGGCACTGTTCTTTGTGGCAACATAGATGTGGCTGGATGTGGCTGACACTGACCCATGTTAATGGTTTGCTCTGGGGACACTGTGCCCCACCCATCTTCATGTGTGGAAATCTTAACTAGTGAATTCATACACTAAGAGTATTTAAAGAGGGCACTCTGGGGGAGAAAGTCAGTATGGATTATGAGGATAAGTCTGCCTAGGATGGCATTAGTGGCTTCATATGAAGACCAAGAAAGGCCAGAGCTACTGTGCTTTCTCTGCTTTACCACATGTTGTTCTCTGCTGTGCTACACTGCTGTGAAGTCTTACTAGTGCCTCACGCCACTGGAATTCCCAGTCTACAGACAAGTCTAAAACATCTATTCTATTTTTAATTCTTAATAATTCATTATTTTTCCAATTAATTTATTTATTAAGTTTGCATCCCCTGGTCACTGCCCTCCACTCCCAGTCCTTCCTTCACAGAGTTTCTCTCCCATCTCCCCTTCCCTTCTCCTCTGAGAGGAAGGAGTCCCCTCTCCCCACCCTCAGGTTCCTCCAACCCTGGTACATCAAGTCTGTGGAGGACATCTCCATTCAAACCACCACAGTGATCATCATCACTTTGTCTGATTTTCCCTGCAAGGAATAAAGAAAATGATTTTCATGGTAAAAAAATTTCTATTTCTTATAGGCTGAAGTTATATAAGATTTTTTTTAAATGTTTCAGAATGTTGAATAAATTGTAGTTCCTTAGGATGAAGTAATACCCACTTTTTTATATTTGTTAATTCTCCTTTAAAAAAGACTGATAGAATTTACTATGTATAGCAGTTGGAGGAATTAATTCATATAATGTAGCTTGTATGCATGCAGTCTGTATAGATAATGCAGCAGACTTGTTCTAGTGTGCAGACATACGGTGTATGTTGATTCAATACTTATCATACAATTATAAACATCTTCTCTTAATGAACTGTAAAGTCTGCACTTCTGTGCAACAGCCACAAAACAAGGTAAGAAAAAATCCAGGATCCTGATCAATTCTAATCTAGCACGTACCTTATATGTTTATCAGAAACCTGAACTGCACTTTGTCTGAAGTTCCATTCTTAATCTTAGGTACACAAGTGACATTGCTTTGTAACTTTCCTTAGGTTGTCGCTGATGATGTAACATTAAGGTATTCCTTAAACGTTACTGTATTCTTCAAAGAGAACTGGCCAAAGAAACATGTATCAGTAATCTTCAGAGTCACGGATAAACAGTAACAGAGCCTCAAAGAACTCATCCTGGCTTATGGCAGCTCTTACAATGTAAGAAAGAAGAGAGCAGCTGGAGGAACAACCATCACCAGGATTAGGACTCCTCAAAGGTGCTGAGCAACCTCTGAGGTACCAGATTTGAAGCAACCTCCACATGAGCAGGAGAAGCTGCAGACAAGTCTTCTCCACCATCGCCATACAACACAGAAGGGGAGACAACACAGAGCAGCAGACAGCCCTTCAGGAAAGGCACTGTGGCAGCAGCAAAAATGGGATTTTTAAAATCTGGGTGGTAAATGGCAGATAATAAAAAATATTCTATCTACAGGAGGAGTTTCATCAAGTTAGGTGTGACGCTTCCTGCATGGGCAAATAATGGTGAGATGATGGCATCTTCGATGTCAGTCGTATCATGTCTTACAGGAAGGGCAGTGGGAGATTTGCCCAAGAAGGACGGTGTGTCATGGTGACTCCACACTGATGGCCGGAGTGATCAACAGTGACAGGACAAGTGCCCCCCATGGGAATTGCTCTACTTTTTGAAAGCAAGCCTTGGTTGTTGTAGGTCCTCAGTACATGGAGGGGCTTCATTCTGGAAACTCTTCATTGCCACATCAGTAGTTGTTCGAGTTGCTCACATAAAATGATAAAGTGTGGATTGTAGGAGTATTGTCAAAATTCTATATATGAGGAACCTATAACACATATTTTGAACACATATATGATGGAACTACTTAGTGTAAATATGAAGTAAATATGGTCAGTGTTTCACTTATAAATACATATATATTAATTTCCAAAGGAAATCATTTAATATGAACAATTTGTAGTAATAAAATGGCACAGTATTTGCACAACCTCCTACACTACTGTTCTAGAAACTTTGTTGTTGTTGTTCCTTTGTTTGTTTTCATTTTGTTTTGTTTTTCTAGGCAGGGTTTCTGTGTGTAGCCCTCCTCTCCTGGAACTAGCTATGTAGACTAGGTTGGCACTGAACTCAGGAATCTGCCTGCTTCTGCCCCTGCCCTCTGTCTCTGCCCTCTGTCCTCTGCCTCTCTGCCTCTCTGTCTCTCTGCCTCTGAGCCTCTGCCTCCCCCTCTCTCCCTCTCCCTCTTCTTTTCTCTCTCCCTGTAGCCCTCTCCCTCTCCATCTCTCTCTCTCCTCTGACTCTCTGCCCCTACCCCCTGCACCCCAGCACCCCTGCCCCTGCCCCTGCCCCTGCCCTCTGACCCTGACCCTGCCCTCTGACCCTGTCTCTGCCTCTGCCCTCTGGCCTTGGCTTCTCTGCCTCTGCCTCTGCCTCTCAAGTGTTTGGATTAAAGGCATGGTGCACACAGTGCATGTACAAAGTTTTTAGTAGTAGTTGGATTTGGAGCTCACAAGTTATGGGTCTCATGACTATAGACAACCAAAGATTTCAATAGAGAGGAGAATTCGCTAGTAATTCTGAGAGAACCACAGCCTTTGACAGTAACACTCCATTCATAGCACCTTCTACCCTTCCGCCTTTGTATCCCAAATCTACTCCTGTAACAGTTTCAGTGAGAAGCCCTTACTGTTCACCTTTGAAAGAACCCAGCCATGTCCCTCAGCCTGCCCAACCTCCACTTCCATAGAGTTCAGAAGCAAACTCTGAAGTACAATGTATATTTGTTTTAATCACTGACCAAGGGGACAGCATCCTAGCTATGCATCATTATTTATTTTAATTGAGTTAGGTTTTGGTTACACCCAAAAAGCTGATTGTTTAAAGTAATTATATAAACTTTGAAAGTTGGAAAGAAAAAGGAAAAGGTTCTTTTCTAAAGTGAAGAAGTAACCTCATCACTTAGTCCCCCCCCCACCTCTCTCTCTCTCTCTCTCTCTCTCTCTCTCTCTCTCTCTGTGTGTGTGTGTGTGTGTGTGTGTGTGTGTATGTGTGTAAAATAATTTCCTATATCACAAGAACAGTGAACAGAGCAGAAACACGACTAGATTTCATCGGGAGAGCTCATGGAGAGCACTGAGCACAGAGCCCCAGTTCCTAAGTACACATGGTACAGACAATGTGCAGACAATATGTTACACTTATTTACTAATGTTGTTTGTGTATATGTGCACACGATAGGGTCTGGTACAATGTGGATATCAGAGGACATGTATGAACTGGTTTTCTTCTACCATGTGTTTCAGATGGATCAAAATCAGGTCACTAGGCTTAGTGGCAACTTCTTTACCCACTCACAGCATTTCTGTCTTTGGGAGTGGGATTGATTGTCATGATATGAGAGTAGCATCAGAGATTAGAGGCTGTGGATGTTCAGAAACATCCTATAATGCAGCGGATAGCTGCCTACAACAGGAAGCAAACTGAACAAAATGTCAGTTATTTCCATGTGGAGAAGGACTGATTTAGATATAGCACAATTCACCAAGTCTATTACTAGTTAGGCACTTGCTCTCTTGGACATGTTCTCCTCTCTTCAAAACAGGGAAGTATTCTGAACAATTAGAATGGATATGAATATACAGCTGTCTCATATGTGTGTTTACTTACAAGGGGCTACGCATTATGGTTTTCCATTTATTTGTTTACCTGTGATCGTACGACAACTAGTTTATAAAACTATTTCATAGATGGAAACCAAGACACAAAGTTGGTTTCTTTCCCTTAGCTAATAAGAATGCAGAGCCCAAGAGCTAAAGGACACTACAGTACAGGAAGTACCTATTGTCAGGGTTCCTGTTGTTACTATTGCTCTGAGACATGTCTGGAAATATAAAAAAAAGACAGTAAGGAAGAGAATCAGAAATCGTTCATCCAACCATATATACATATACATATACATATACATATACATATACATATACATATACATATACATATACATATACATTAGTTGGTAAAACTGAACCCAACAAGGACAGCTATAATGGGAGAAGGAAAGTATGAGAAGGAAAACTGGGGCATGCCAAAGAGGAGAGAACCGACATTCAGGATCCTAAGTCCAGCCTTCCCCTGCTCCTACAATTTAGATTCATAAAAACTGTCATCAGGATGCCAGGGGTTAAATTCAAATGTCTGAAAGGGGAAGACACATCAATTATACCCAGAGCTTTGGAGTTAGGGCCAGTCATGTGGATACTGCAGGGGTTTCCTCTAAGGGGTTTTGTTACTACCGTACCACCAATTCTAATGCAGGGTGGCCTTGGACTATAATTCCCTCTAACATTTTCGGTTATAAAGTTTCCAATGGGAAATGAAGACTTTTTTTTTTCCTATGGGCAAAGACAGTTTGGTATCCTAATTAATTTCACAAACACATAGGACTTAGAACCTGCCAGAATTCTCACTGAGGACATGAGGACAAGTTAGCTTGGAACAGTAGGGAAATGTGAATCCCATATGACTGGTTCTAGGATTACACTGGCTCCAATAGACTGTCTTCGTTTCATTCTCAGGGCAAGCATCTGACAATCTCAGTGACATGTGTGAATCCCCGGTATTGGTCATCACGTTTTCTTGCCTAGTGATTCAAACCACTGACACTTAAGTAGGTCACCACTTCGAGTGCTTCTTCCTCCTTCAAAGCCCTCTGTCAAGCACCACTGCACTCTGAAGCTATTAAAAGTGCACCAGGAGAAAGGGCCCGATCCAAAAACATCAATTCCACCTTCTAAGTTACATTGAAAATTATATGAATTGAGGATTTTCTGCCCTAATTCTGAATGCTTAAGTCTTGGATAAAATTCAGTTGTTAAATAATATCCCTAGAGATCAATATATTTTGTTCATTGCTCAACAGACAAATTCAGTGAGGAGAAAGAATAGAGAAGAAACAAGGTCCTTAACTACAAAACCGGGGCAAGCAATTTTTTTTAACCAAAACACAACTGTTGAAACATAAGTGTGTAAGTGTGTGATGGGTAACAAAAGAAAATAACATTGTTCTTTAAGGTCTTGATAGATTGTTGTGATGAGATAGTCCCACCTAGACACCAAGGGCAGAGCAACAAAGTTCTAAGGAAGTGGGGGTTGGGGGAGACAGCAAATGCAACCTAAGCCAGTCAGAGAGCTAAGTGAATCTGTTTCATTTGGAGCCAGTACTCAGTCCTATGGTCCATGAAATCCATAGGATCTTCCTAAGCACATTCCTCAGAAACCGAAGGAGTCAGTCACTGAGTTCTGGGAGCAACACCAACAGAGCTGTTGTTTAAACCATCTTTGCCCTTATGCTGTATGCATGTGTGTTTGCTCTGTTTTCGTGGCACCAAGCTTAGATTGGCGACTGCACAGTTGACATTATTACGTTAAGGTATTATTACATCATGCTCAGACATTCCAGCGTAATGCAATGTGTGTCCATACTAAGAAAAGCCTACATGCTGAGGTATCAGGCTTACTGCTAAGCCCCCACACGTGGTCTGTCATTGAATTCTAGTAGTGACAGTGCCAGACAAATGACGTTAATCCATGTTACCAATGAAGCCATTATGTAAAGTAACTAGACAATACTATACATTTTCTAAAGGGCTATAGTCGAATTCAAACCTAGATCTGCCTGAATTTTTCCCTACAGCCTCTCATTCAGCTTTTAATGCAGCTACCATTGAGGATGTGGCTGGAATAGTCTCTTATCTATCGCCCTCCCTCCTCCCACTCCAATCAGATATCTGCACTATACAGATGCCACTCGTTTAGCCTTAACAGGCCTTTCAGAGAAAGCCCTTCCCTCTGTGTACTTTGGTTTTCTGGCCATTTTTTCCTTCCTCATAGAATCTGGAGACTATTTTCATTTGCAGGCATTACATACCTCTCTTTCCGTTTACACATTTAATAACATAGTCAAAGACAGCTGCCTAGCTGAGCCACACGATGAACCCCAGCGATCAGATCAGCAGGGATAAGAGAGCCCCAAGTGGGCAACAGTGTCTTGGTGAGGATTTCTATGACTTTGATGAAACACTATTACCAAAAGCAACTGGGGAAGGAAAGCGTTTGGTTCATAGGTCCACATCACAGCCCCCATTAACTTCACAGCAGGAATTCAAGGAAGAACCCAGAGGCAGGATTTGATGTCCAGACCATGAAGAAGTGCTGCTTGCTGGCTTGCTCTCCATGGCTTACTCAGCCTGCTGTCTAATACCATCTAAGACTACCTGTCCAGGATGGTACCCTGCCTATAGGATGGTACAATATCCCTCCAATATCAACCACCGATCAAGAAACTTTGTCAGGCCTGCCTCCATGCTAGCCTGGTAGGGGCATTTTCTCAAGTTGCTCCTACTAAGTGCCAGGCAGCATGATGTAAGCAAAAGGAAGGAAGTGAATTAAGGTGGTCAGATTTAAAGGCAGGCACTATTGGGTTTCTGTGAACCTAACACAGAATGTGAGACCTGGAAAGGGTCTAATGCAGTGGAACATTCGCATTTGCTGCTATTTGAACATATTCTCCGATGTTTTGTGTTGGAAGTGATGTCACTTAGCTGAGGAATCTCTAAGATCTACCTAGTGGTACAGCAATAATTCAGTGAGGATGCTACTCCCTAGAGACCCAGATTAGTTCTCTGCAGAGGGTAGTTACCAAGGAGCATTCACTCTTCCCCTGATTCTGGTTTATTGTGTAAGCTTGTTCTCTCCCCACCGACCTCTCTGTGATTACCTTCACTAAAGGTAATTAATCTCTTACTGATGCTATGTTCAGAATTGAGCCAAATAATCGTCTCTTTATAAACTACCCCATTTTTGGTATTTTGTTATACTAATAGAAAATATACTAACACAGTGTATCAGGTAAAGTGTTGCCAGCTTTCTGTATCAGCCCATAAGTTTCTAAAGAGCAGGTACCTATGTGCTCGTGTACCACTATACCTTTGCAAACTGGTTTATGAGAATGCTGCAGAAGAAAGCTGGATATGACCACATGGTGGACAGAAGTGACGAATGTGTAGGTGGACGGTCATGTTTGCAATAATATCTCACAATATGTTGAACATTATCTAAATGATGATCGCACTCAAAACTTATGTTCTGAAGTTTCATTGTCTAAGAGCCTTTGACAGGCATTATAGTCTCTCCTCTTCCCTATACAAAGGCTAGAGTTTAAGAGAGTTAAAGGGAGGCAAATATAGTCAAAAGTTCATAGAAAAAAGATTGTAACTTCTGGTCTTTGAAGTGGAAAAATCAATAAAGTAGAGGATGTCATGAAAATTATTTGCTGAACAGTTTTTGGTAAGATTTGGATTACTGAGGAGAAGAGTCATTAATCCCAGCCCGAAAGTCCTACTCTTACCATACATTCCCCCTTTCAGGAACAGGTGTAGCCCGAGGGGCTATGTGACATTAACTTGACTGCCCTTTCAGATGTTCTCCAAAGAGGATTTCACATGTGAAAGAAACACCCAACCCTGACCCCACTTATATACACTAACACTTCCCCCTTCGCTATATCTGTCCTCAAACATGGCTTACATTTTAAAGCACAACTGATAAGACTCTGAGCAAACTGCAGTATATTAGGAGGCCTCATTCAGAAATCCTTTTGGCAACTTGTCTACAGGAAACACAAGTGAGACCTCAACAGAGTGAAGAAGTACCCCGAAGGTGCCCTTGGTTGCTGCTCTATCCTGACAAAGTCCAGCCTCTCTCCTACATGACATTCCTAAATACAAGGTCACAGAACCCTGAAGTGCCTTGGTACAATCACAGCATCACAATCTCTAAACCCTTATCTTATTAATTAAATGCCATTCAATGAGTAAATGTGGGGCAGCAGGCTGTTGAAAGGTATCCTGACTCCTGGTAGAGATAGGTCAAATCCCCAGGGACCCTAAGGGAAGGCAGGAGCATCCCCTGTCTCCCAGGAGATTAGGACCCTCCTACATGGCTACAACCCCTACAGCCCCCTGTAGAGAGGTTTGAGACAGATCAGTCACTAGACTCAGGACCACGCCCCCAAATATGTAGATGAGGTATTTCCAAAGTCTCAATACAAACCAATAGGAAGTACCTGCTGTCAGACCACGACCCATCCTGAGACTGTATTTATGAATCCTATCCAGAAGGATTAAAGGTGTTCAGGAATTACTCCATTGTCTGAGAGCTTCTGTCATAAGAGCTGTAAAATGAAGCTTGAGGAAAAAAAATCTGCCCTCCCAAAATCGATGCCAGAAGCTCCCCTGCACCCCTTGCCAGATAGTCAGTCTCTTGCTGGCTCAACCTGGCCTGAGCAGCCAAAATGGAGGTGGAACAGCACCAGCAGAGGAGGCTCTGGAAGCAGTTCCTCCTCCCTGCCTGAGTTCTCTCTCCTTCCTCTGAACCCGTGCACCTAGCCTGAGCAGAGATCTCTGTGGAAAGTCTCCAGCATGAAGGCCAACAAGTAAAGGGTTTCAAAAACAAGAAGAGTTGAGTTTCAGGTTGCCAGGACTATGCCCAGTCAACCATGCAGCACTGGGGTGACTGAATAATTCTACATTTGAAGCAAACATTTCCTCCCCATATTTCCCATGAATATGCAACACCCCGTCACCCTAATCCCAATCTTAAATTAAGCTCTGCCCAGCCCTTGGCTTTTGGAAGCACTACAGGAGCAATGATCAGCATTACAGTCTATTTGTTATGACTAAACAGTGTCTGAAGCTCTAGATGCACATAAATGAAACCAGGTGAGCCTGTATGCTTACACTTGTTTTCAACACGTAGGGAACCTCAGACAGGAAAGTATTTCTCCAGCGTCTAAAGGCTGGGGGTAGCACAGTATCCACCCGTTGAGCTGCAGTGTGCAACTGCTGCTCTCCTCTGAGCCAGGACCCATTTGGAGCTTTCAGAAGTATGTGTTTGGTCATCGGTTACTCACTGATAAATATGATTGTATTTCTGCAGATGCACAGAAGTATTTAGAGCAGTGTGTTATGAAAACAAGACATTGATAAGTTATGGAAAATAAAATATTAAAGTGGTAATACATTTCTATGATGATATTGAATACCAACATATCATTCCTTATACGACAAGGTGGGAGTTGAGAAGATGGTTCAGTGGATCAAGTGCTTACTGTGCAAATGGGAATACCCAAGTTCCGATCCCCAGTGCCCAACTAAATGCCTGGGGATCATATCAGCTGCAGGCAATCTGAAGACAAATGAGAGACCCAGAGCAAGGTGGCTTTCTGACTAACTAGAATGGGAACTCCAGGTTCAGGGAGAGACGCTAAGTCAATAAACAAAAAGAACAATTTAAAAAGATACTGCACACACAAGGATGCATACATATAGGTGCATACCACACAAATATATACATGCAAAAAAGTTAAGTAAAGTTAAAAGAGGGCCTAGTAGGTGGAAGTAGTGTGACCCATGTTGTATGAACACCCAACCTACATGATTTCATGCATTTCCCAGGTTTCCTCGCAGTTAAGTTTGAGTAAGTCCATGTGACCATAGTCTAGCCAACAGAATATGGGCAGAGGTGGCAAATATCACCTCCCATATGGCAATCATTCCCATGCAGGGCCTCCGACATCACTCAACCTCATCTGGCAATTCTGCTGACCGTGTGTTGCTCATTACGAACAAAGCTGGATTCCCAAAGGCATCGGTGTCATAGTGAAGTATGAGGCTCCCCGGCCCTGTCTGCCTCCCAAGCCCACCAGTTTGATAGCATCAATCAGCAAAGCTTCCTGATGGACGCTTGTGTGTGTTTCAGGTGGTGGTGGCCACAACAGCATCCTCTGATTACTGCACAGACCTGCATTACCCAGATGACTGACTGACACGCTACAGTTTACTTGATGTGGTCTAAGAGAGAACAAGCCAGGCAATTCTTATCACCTGTGAAAACTAATATTGCCATTCTCCAAATAATAAACAAACAAATAAACAAACAAACAAACAAATAGATCCCTTTAGCTCATGTTCACACTCTAAATGTTCAGGCTTTTTAAATTTAAGGTAAAGGAAAATATAAAATCAGCATTGACCCTCTTTTCTGTAGAGTTTAACTCTAATCAGGAGATAAACGATTATATTTCGTGCAGATCTTAGTAATCATAGTGAGCTTTGCTGATCGTAAAGCTCATAGTTTTATTACAGAAAATAGAAAAACATAAAATAGAAATAAAACATCAAAAATACGCATTTCACAATTCTTTAGTAACTATGATTTATAGTTTTATATAAAATATTCTCGTTGTATTATGAGTCTATATAAACATTTAATTATCTATAACTTACCTGTCCTTTTGACTCTGTTGAATTTGTCAAGAAACCTTCCAAAAGAATGTTTCTGGATGTCACTTTTAAGGCTGCATATGGCTTTGAGTTGCTTTACCTTCCTTAACTCCATTGATAAACACCTAGTGTGATGCAGGTTCTGTTGTTGCTATGAGGAATAGTATTGTGTGGTACAAACAGAGAAATATATGTATTAACCTGTCATCACCTATTGTGGATAAATTATGGGCACTGAAGTTAGTGAAACAGAAGCTACAAAGGCCATCAGCGCACAGTCACAAGATCTCAGTAGTAACCAGTAGAATTTAGCAAAATTACACTGATACACTTGTTAATAAATTCTAGAAATCCGTATTGTTTGGCTAATATCAATGTTCTAAATTAAGACTAGCTCATACTAAAGCTATATATTTTTCCAACAAATATTTATTGAGTCCAAGTCATATAGACATATATTATACAAAATCAAATCTACCTCCTTTACTTCAAAAGGTCAGAAACGGTTTAATTGTCTTTGTTCCCATATTCTATGGTATTATCATCTCCCCTTTCCCTCTGTGACTTAACTGCTAGAGAAGATCCACAACTGTTAACCTAATAGCACATAGTTTTTCCAGACTTTACCCCCAGTCAGACAGCATCAAGTTGTCCCCACTCAACGAAGTGCCATTGGATGCTTCAGGAATTGAATATGTGTCCTTCAGGTATGCCAGGTTTGTTTTGTTTTCAGAAAATACAGTTTTCTACAGTTAACTGGTGAGAAAATGTTGTCATTTGTATTTTAGTATGAAAGAGGTGCTGAGAAAACAATTTCAAAGTCAACAAAATGGTTTTGGATGTTAAACTGTCCAAGCTTGAACTGATACAGAGGCATTCTCTGACAGCCAAGTCACCGGAATGGAGAGCAGTTTACTTACCAACAAACATCACAAAAGGAGGAGGAGGAGGGGGGAGAGGGAGGGGATAGAGAGGGGAGGAGGAAAAGGTGGGGGGAGGAAAAGGGGGAGGGGAGGGGGAGGGGAAGAAGGATTGATACATATTAAGTACAAATATTGGTTGGTTATAAAGTTGATTGGTTACAAAGCAGCAATCTGCAACATGTAAGGATTAGATGACAGAAATCTCACTCTCAAAGTCTACTGTTTATGAAATCTTCTCTTGGACGTCTTTGGATATAGTAAATCATTAGCAACCACAGTCACTCTACTATGCTATAGAGGACCAAGGTTCACTCCTCATGTCTTTCTAGGATTTCTGCACATTAGTAGACATCTTTGTATTCCCCAACTCCTGCAAACATTGAGTAGTCCTTATGTTAGCTTCACTTCTAAGAGGCTCACACTCTTGGCATCAATACATAAGGAAGAAGAACTAGTATTTATCTCTCTCTTCCAGACTTACTTCTCTCAGCATAATGCTCTCTACGCACATCTGTGCTGTTGCAAATGACAGGAGTTTCACTGTTTTTATGGCTGAGTAACATTACATTTTGTATACATACCACATTTTCTTTATCCATTCACGCATCAATATACATGGCTTTTAGAAACAGCACTTAATGAGCGTGGAAGAACTCAGAAACCTTTAATACACTTATTTCATTTCCTTTGGACATACACCAAATAGCATGGCTGCTGGGTCAAACATCTCTTTATTTGGATTTTGGATGGATCACTGAACTGCTTTGCATATGGCTGTACTACTTTATATTCCAGGTGTGTATAGAATGACTCCCCTTTTGCATATACTTACTCAAATTTGTTATTTTTGTTTTCTGATGATAACTGACACAACCCAAGTGATCTAATTTTCTATTGAAATTTTGATTTGTATTTTCATGATGTACAATGATGGTGAGCATTTTATATACTTATTTACAAAGTGTATGTCTTTTTATAGAAATGTCTATTCAGATCATTGTCCTAGTTCCAAACTCCATTACTTGGGTTCCTTTGTTCGTCCTTCCTTTCTTCCTTCCTTCCTTCCTTCCTTCCTTCCTTCCTTCCTTCCTTCCTCCTTTCTCTCTTATTATTTTTGAGTTTTTATACTTTCTTGACATTAGTCATTTGCCTGGTGAAGAGTTGACAACCACAGTACTTTTTCTGGGCTTTCTCTCTGCTTTGTTAGGTCATGTTGTTATCATGCTCTAGCTTTCAGTCTTACCTAATCAACTTGGTTTATTTCTGTGATCTTTAACTTATGCTTCTGGATTCTCCTCACTGCATTTATGGCCAGAACAATGTCCCAGAGAAATCCCCACAGATCTTCTTTCAGCAGTCTCCATCTTCTGCTTGAGCTTAAGCTCCTGTGAGTGCCCTCCAGTGTACAGTGAGACAGATGTGAATGTTTTACTATCATTCGGCTGAGAAAACAAGTCTGTATTTGGACTCGTTTATCAAGAGGGATATGGGAAAGTACCAAATACCCATGGTTTTCGAGTAAACTAATCAAAATCTGCAGTTTCTCCAAGTAGATTGAGGGGAGCCTTAGTTGATTTCATGTTGCATATTATGAGGAAACTGGAGCCCAGAAAGTGACCAAAAGTCATTTCAATGGAAGAAAATGGGGAAAGAGAGAAGGATGCTTCCAGGTGACTTCTGTTTAGTTTCCAGCACCCGAATTGGGGTGCTCCAAACCGCCTATAACCCTGGCTCACAGGAAGCCTATGCCTTCTGATCTCGTGAGAAAAAGAATTGATGTATAGATAACCTGACATAGATGCACACAGACACAGAAGTTTACAAAGAAGGAAATTGAAGGTAACGGCTTAATTACTAACTATATAATATTAATAATAGTCTAATGAAACATGAGTTACCCATTCACCTCAATTTGAATTCAGAAATAACAGGAACTAAATCTCAAGATGAAAATATATGGTACCCAAGCACTATGTCCTTTCAAATAAGTACCATTCAAAGAATATGAATCCTTCCTTCTCAAGACACAGCGGGTGCTTTTACAGTCCCCATTTGAAGAAGTCATTTCAGTATAATTGACACAGTTGCCACTCACATACAAATTCTAGGAAGGGGACTAGAATTTTGGAGCTTTGTGTCTATCCTCTTTTCTGAAGAATCAGTACTCTGAACACGAACATCCCTGAGATCCAGAGTTGAGTGTTGTAATTTTTATTTCCAGGCTCTGGAGCAATACATTCACACTTTATGTATCCTCAGAGAATATTAATATGACTTTTTTGTTCTCTCTGTGTGTTTGAATTGCTGGTTTTAACATACACTGCTATTCTGACTAGGAAGTGACTGTGGGAAGCTGGTGACATGAGGGGTCTTCATCTTTCTTAGCCAAACTGAGAATGAGCTGCTGGGAGGAGCATTGAGCACACAGCTGAATCTCTCACACAGGAGGCATAGGACTAGGCAGGGAGAAATGTCAGTGTTCTACTGGGGCCTGCATTCTCAGTGCTCTGCATGAAGAGAGGTCTTCATGCACTAGTCTTCCTTAGATGAAGCATAGCAAGACAGGCATTAGCATAACAGCCCAATGCAGATTTGCCTCTCCTTTTTGCTTTTGCCACCACTGCAAAATTTTTTCAAATGACTGTCATGACAGTAGTTGAGAAATAACGACCTTGTCACATATTCCAAGGAATGCCGCTGCCTAAATCTAATCAATGGCTTCTTAAAAATTATCCCCAGTATAATAAAAAAATAAATCAAAATATAATTTAAACTTAAGCTGAAATACTCAAGACCTATACTCTTAAAACCTTCTCTTATTTTTGTTTTGTTTATTTCTGTTTGTTCAATTGTTTCTTTATTTTTGAGCTAGGCTATGTTTTTTAGCCTCAGCTGTGATTGAATTTGCTATGTAGTCAAGGATTACCTGCAAGTCCTAATCCCTCTGCCTTTGCTCTCCAAGTGCTAGAAGAGTTACAAGCAGATGATACTCGGTTTTTTGTGTGTGGTATGGGAAGCAAATGAAAGCCTCTTGTATGCTGGGCAACACTACTGACTGCATGCACTCTAATCTCAGCTCTTCAGACATTTTGAGTACAGCGAACCCATTTCTAACTGCCTCCCTACCTTAAAAGCAACAGCAGCCTGGTTCTGGTGAGGTACAAATTCTCCCTACTCACATTGATAATATTAATGAGGACTGGCCGACATGAAAGAAATTGCTCATCTGCATATTTACCACAAGAATTTAATATGCATATTATAGAATGAAGTCTTAAAAGTTGGGAGCCATATTTAATTTAGGTCTTTGTAATAATAAAAAAATTGAATTACAGGTGTGGGATTTATTTAATGGTGACCTACTGTCACTGTGGCCAAGATTCGCCATGTGGACATTTGTTAGGTTTGGATCATGAACTCTTTAACAGAGTTTGAGGTACCGGTGTCCTTGGCCAATCCATTACCAGCAAGAGTATCATAGAATACAGAGGCATAGGTCTTTCATTAGTAGCTGGAGCTTCAGGGCCTGAAGGCTCAACACACAAATGGACTCTTTGTATGGTAAATCACAAAAGATCTAATACTGAACTCTGTAGAAGTCGGTCTCTAAAAGAAATCTTTTCAGAAATACTGTATGAAACCATAACTATGATGCAGAAAATTTTGTTTTGATACATCCAAGTAAGATTTTAAAAATATAAAGCAAAAAATGATTTTTATAACATAATCATATCTCATATTTCTTAAGTTACAGTCTACCAGCCTTGGCATCAACACCCATTGCAGTTGAAGCACCAAAAGACCATTCAGATAGGCCAGTAGAAAAGCAAGAAAGAAAAAAATCTCCCATACATCATCCTGACATCAATTCCAGACTCACTTATGACTTGAAAAATCCACAAAATGTGTCTTAGACACATAATTTTAGAAATAAAAATTGTCCTCAGAGATGACTCAGTCGCCATTTTATAGATAAGCAAAGTGACGTACAGTGCACATGTTGGAGAACATGTTCAAGACTAAGCAGAGAAATGGAAAGTTTCAGACATCCTAATACAGTATTCTCCCACTCCAAAATGGTGACCAGGGACATTAATGCCACTGAAGCACCTGAGAGCAAAGCACAAGACATCATCGATATGGCAGCGATGCCCTTTGGCCATACAGACTGACTTCCTGTGAGTGACCCTATGAGATCAGCATCAGGAATGACAACATTAAGGTGTGAAGTTACGGTCATGAAGGGAATTGTCAAATCAAAGATGACTAAACCATAGCAACAGTTGTTGCCCAAACTTACAATTCTTAAAAGAGCCTATGCCGAGTGAACACTCCGTGCAACAGAGAAGAAGAGTAAGGTGCTGTCTACGATAACTAGATAAAACTTCTTAGAAGCACAGCCTTCTTGGACTCGGTGTTAATGGATGAGTAGAAGTTCAATTGGGACTTAAAGAAAGGAAGGGGAACCCATAAAGAAGGGAGCGTAGTGTGGTCAAGTAGCTTTGTGGTACGTGGAGAAGTGCTTAGAGGAATAGCATGACTAACAGGCATTATATTGAAGGAAGGCAGGAACTGGTAGAAAGAGAAATTCAGTAAGCAGCAACTTTATATGGTGGGCAAATGAATGACAGTCATATCTTACAACTCAGAAACGGTATGCCATGAAATACAAGGATGAAGGACTCCAGTTTGTTTTCCTCTTTTTTGTTTGTTGTTTTTAAAGACTTCTTTATTCATATTTGTGAAGAAATGCTATGTGTGATCAAATCACAAGAGTTACAACTATTACAATTGTACCGATGGCCTATGGTACTCAGTAAAAAAAAACAAAAATACACAACTTTTGTTTTTACCTGGAAATGAGACAAAAAATGATTTAAGCAATATCTACATGCTAAACAAACATGAAATGGAACACAGTATTAGAACATTAGAACATAAGAGCAACACAGATTAGAATCACTCCAAGGTTTTCTGAGAAGCATTCAGTCTGACTTGTCTTCAAAACCCCAGAGCAGTGATGACCAAGTAGACAAACACAGCCCATGTGGATCAGTTTAATTCCAGATGGGGAGAGAAAGATCCAGGAACTAGAGAGTATAATTTAGGGATAATTAACAATATGGAGAATCTAATATAGCTCATGTGCTCTTGAGTTCTCACTCATGAGAGGCTACCACTAGACTCCATCAGCATGGCCAAGTTCTATCACTCAGAAGGAATGAAAAACAAACAAGGAATAAAACAGTCACATGTTCGTTCTTCTTGGTGCAATAAGAAATCAAATCCAAACCAAAAGCATGTTCTCATAGGATGAAACTAACAGCCCTACTAAAAGTAATCAGAACACATTCAGAATAGCTGAAGTGGTACCCTAGTACATCTATGAACTTTCTGTAGAAACACTTGGGGATGCATGGTAACAGTTACTTAATTCAACAAACAGTGCATGGGGAATAGTGAGGAGAGGAGCCTTCATAAACAAGGGGAGTAGTATGTAGTTCATACACAACCACGTAGCAAAGGGTATAGTTCCATCTTGCCCAAACACTGATAATGGAGAGACAGAAGAAAGAAACCACACCCAACATTTCAAATCTGCCGATAAAATTATGTGATCAGTTATGTGAAGTTGAAAAGACAAACAGAAACAATTAAATAGACTTTCCAGGCCTCTATGAAGATGAATTTTTAAAGTAAAAACAAGAACAAAAAATCAAGAATAGTAGAGATGACACAAGACCATTTATTATTTTGCTATTGTTGATTCCAAGATGGTAAGCTATATTCAGCCTACTGTTTACTTCAGATAAGGCCCAATTTAGGAAAAGCAAATTTTAGCCAATACACAAGAAATCTGATTCTCAGAACTCATCCATAGCTAATGTACTCCAAGTTAACATAAGATAAAAGAACATTGTGAAGGTAAATCCCACTTTGAATCAGTTTCCTTCTTGGAGATTTAATGTATGAATTCATTGCAGCCTCTGCGATTGATGCATTACTCATCTGACTGTTGATCTGCCCTGAGTTTAAAACGAGTTGTGACAGACCAGCTTGCTGCAACTGAAGAAGGCAAATGAGAAATTCTGTGCTCTCAGGTTTACTGGGGTAGCAATGCTGACCACTGGTGTATATGTAGCAGTGAAGATCTCAGAGGTCTTTCTAGAAGTTAATCCTGGAATCTTAAAGCTCTATATGGAAAAAAAATTCAGGAAATTTAGTTTTTTGTTAACAAAAGGCAACAGTAAAACCTCCAACAAATAACACATCTGAACCACCTGAGAAAATTATCAGTTACGTTTTTGTGGTTGGGAGATATTGGGCTAAATGCTTGCTCATACAATGGTAAGGGTGGAAGGGTTGTGTTTTAGCTCTGAAATGAAACAATCAGCCATCTCCTGTCTCTATGGTTAAAACCAAAAACTTCTAACATAAACAGGGAAATTCCAAACCTTGAGAGTTATGATAATGAACTTTGTGGATTGGAACTCTTCCCATAAGTAAGAGGGTAGTTCGAATTGTGAGCATGATTTATGAACAGAAACCATACACCCAACTGGATTAGATTAGCTATGTACAATTGACCCATATAAAAATTGTTTTGCAAAGTAGTGATTGTTGTCAGTGTCTTTGCTTAATAATCCCGATGTTCTTGCAACATCTTTTTTGAAACTTATTATTTAAACATCTCCTATACAGTATTTTTTCCTCCCACTCCTTTCAGATTCTCGCCAACATCCCGTCGACCAAACCAACTTCATGTTCTTTCTCTCTCCTCTCAGGATGTAAAGTCTAACTCCTAACCAAGATGCTGTTTGTAACTGATACCTGCTGCAAGAGGGAAACCCAGGGTTTTGTTTGTTTTGTTTTATTTTGTTTTTGTTTTCTCAATAAAGTGCCACCAGGCACTATATAAACCGCATCCTAGGGCAAGCACCATGCAAGGAGTGGTTGGTCAACACAAAATGGTCTCCATGTATTTTGTTTGCTTGTTTGTTTGTGGGCTTTTGGGGTTTTCTTTTGGTTCTTGGGGGTGATAGTGGTAGGTTTTGTCTTATTATATTCTTTCTTTTCCTTCTTTCCTTCCCTTCCTTTTGTTCTTTATTTTTTCTTTCTTTATTTTTTCTTTATGTAGCTTGTCTGTCCTTGCGACACCTTTTGACCAGTCATTAACAGTGAAGACTCTTAAAAAATGTCAAGAAGAGTCATTATATAACTGTTTATTTTTATTTGATGAAAGTTAATATCCATGTATCAGTTACATCAATGATCTCAATAAGGTTCCAGTTAAGTAGACACACACACACACACACACACACACACACACACACACACACACACACACACCATGTATTACTGATGACAGGTCCCTAAGGACCTCATGCCTGTTGGGAAGGTGTTGTGTCTCCAGGCACTGTAAAGTCACTTTGACAACAGTAGCATAATTTATGACATCCTCTGAATAAGCTCAGAATGGCAATAGGTGGCAACCAGCCTTTCCCTCATCTGGCTGCCACTTTCACTTCAAAAGTGGTGGTTCAGATCCCAATGCCACATACTAAAAAAGTAGAGTTTCTTTTGAAGGGGCTGATAGGACTCTAAAGTCTAGATTTAGTTCTTCCCCTATAGACTAATAAGATGTAAATTGAACTAATTTCCTCTGTAGCCCAGGTTTATACCTAAACACACACTCTTACTTGCAAAGGAATCTGCTAAAGGAAGCACATGCTTTGTGCAGGTCTGGTGCGCTATTGCTAGCCACACTGCTGTTGGGTGTTGGATTGTTTTTTTTTTCCTTTAGGAATTAATTTCTGTGGTTTAAAACAGCAAAAAATGTGTTAGTTGAATATAAAAAAATAAGAATGAAGACACATAAATTGATGAGCAGTAAATCTTAGAGACAGAGTTTGGTAGAACTAAGAGCACAAAACTAACCTGTGGCTCCTACAATGTGTCAGCATTTCCTAAGAGACTCCAGTTATTTAAGCACCAATAATGCTGTTTGAATCAGTGTGGACTTATTCTATGACCATCCCAAAGCACAAATTCATTTAAAGAATAATATCAGCTTCAGATATGTTTCTGTGCTTTATGATCTGACCAATTGTAATGGCTATTCCTGGTTGTCAACTTGACTGTATCTGGAATGAACTACAATCCAGAATTGCAGGACTTACCTGTGATCTTGAACTTGAAGTATAGTGGCTATGAAAAGCTTAGGCCCAGGCAAGTTAGTATATGCCTTTAATCCTAGGAGACTAAGGCAAGGAAATCTCTGAGTTCAAGATCAGCCTGGGACAAAACAAGCCCCAGATCCAGGTGTGGTGATACACACCTTTAATCTGGGTTACACCTTCTGCTGGAGACCTACATAAGGATGTTGGAAGAAGGAAGATTCACTCTTCTCCTTGCATTTACTAGCCAGCACATCTCTCGGAACCTACTTCTTCAGAAGACCAGCTGAAACAACTAGCCTTGGGAGACTAAGCAACTCCTCGGTTCTTGGACTTACCATCCACAGTTGTCCATTGTTGAGTTAGTTGAACCACAGACTATATTTGTTGTCATCACAACAAATTCCCTTAATATACAGAGACATTCCATAAGTTCTGTGACTCTAAAGAACCCTAGTACACCAGTGTTAAACAATAGTGAATGCACTAAAATCCCTGTCTAATCGTCAGCTTCTGGTGAAGGTGACAATAGATTCGATCTCCTCAAAGTGCCATGTTCCATCAATGCAGGATGTGTCTACAATCAGCTGTACAGTTACAGGTATTTTACCAAGAGTCAATCAATTATGGGTAAAAAATAATAGTCCTTATTAAAAAATAATCACAGCATACTTATAATTCCAGATATGCAGGAGGCAGAGGCAGGAGAGTCTCAAACTCAAGGTTTCTCTGCGCTTCACAGTGAATCAGGAGGAGAGTTTGTTAGATTCAGAGAAATCCTGCCCCAAACCAAACCCAACAAGAGAGAAAATGCAGGATTGTCAGTACTGAGATCAAATATGGACTCAGCATGTTATATATTCACACACACACACACACACACACACACACACACACCACTAAGAATTGAAGATAAAGAGGCTATCAAGTTTACATGGAGCTACATGAGAGTGATTTAAGCGAGAGGAAGAATGGAAAGAAGGAAAGAGGAGGGAAGTGAGAAAATTATATTTCAATCAAAAATATTACAACATAAAATAATAATTTTTAAAAAATTAAAACCAAGTAAAAAAGATTAATGAAAGGGAGAGAGAGGGACAGATGAGGGAAAGAAGGAAAGAAGGAAGGAAGGAAGAAAGGAAGGAAGGAAAGAAGGAAGGAAGGAAGGAAGGAAGGAAGGAAGGAAATCCTGTATTGAATGTACACAGATGTTTTTCTTTGTAAATATTACAAAGTACAGTGCAAAACCTTTTACATGGCATAAATATTTTAGATTTTAGGTAAAGTAGAGATAATTTACATTCCTTGAGGTTGTAAAGCCTTTGCTGTTTTCACATAGACAGATTATTGTTGAATTTTGATATCCTCAGGGGTTCTGAAATGGATCCTGCATGGTACTCTTATGGTTCCATTATGAAACAGCTCAGCTGTTGAAGTTTCAGTCCCTAGAGTGTGGCACTGTTTTGGAGTTTCAGTAGAATCTTAAAGAGGTTGGGCATTGTAGGAAGAAAGAAGCCATTGATTAGTATCTTTGCAATGTTATACCTGAATCCTGGTTCTTCCCACTCTGTTTCCTGCCTATCATGAGGGAAAATTGAGCTGCCACCAGTCCCTCTTGCCATGGTGCTTTGTCCAAGCGAGCATGAGCTGAACATTCTAAAGTGTGAGTCAAAAAAATTCTCACCTTCATGTTGTCTGCTCGGGTATTCTGACCAAGTAATAAAGCATGCAATGGAGACAGGAAGGATACCTTTCAGGGTGATTATTTACCAGTTATCCCAACCTCAGATGCCTTGGAAGGTTCAAGAACACTCAACTGCCTTTCAGCATTTCCCTGAAATCATACTTTCAATCTTCATGAAAATGTAGTTGCCATCAAACAATGCTAAAAATGGCTGTATAGAATACTTTTACAAAGTAAGAGCCGTGGATAAGGGACAAGAGCTAAATTTAGAAAAAAAATAAATTAAAACTTGTTAGTGACTTTACAACTTCATATTTTAGAAGACCTCATAGATTGTTCTTTCCAGCATAAAAAATTCCTGTAAGAGAATTATCTTTAGAGGCAAAGTGGAAACAGTGCTGGCATATCTAATTTTAAACAGGAGGGAAATGAGAGCCAATACTGGCCAAAGTGTTTCAGTCACATAAAAACAAACATTGTAGACATTTGAAGAGTTAAGATCTTCAAAATGATACTTTTTCCAAGTCCGTTAAATACATTCATTGCTTAAGTTCCTGGAAGAAACCCTTTTAGAGACATTAACATGTCTCAATAAAGATCCCTTGTAGTTACGTTTTTACATAATCAAACCAGTACACATGAAGACATAATGATTCTCAATGTTTTCTCTAGCCCTAAAAGAGGAGCAAAAAAGGAAGAAGTTTCTCTTTGACATAGTCCAGAGTACAGTCATGGCATAAAGTAGGGATGCTTGGTCGCTAATACGAACAGAATTTTTACAGTTATTCACTTATCGTTGGCCCCTCCTCCCACACAGAACAGTTTCAAATCTGCTCTAGACACCTCCTGTTTGAGATTCTCTTGTTGATAAGATGCCTTTTTAAACCCAAAGAACCCCAAGTATTTTTAAAAGGCTATGCATTTCCTTCTGGCCATATCCCCATGTCAGATCTGCTTTCATTCTGATCCCAGAATCACAGATGGGTCTTTACAGTTTGGGAACGATCAAATCCTTATGCATTTTTCTTGCTGTTTCTATTCATCACTGGCCTTCTAACTTGGCCCCTAGCTGCCATAATCCCCCAAGTTCTGGGCTTTTTGACACCAAAGGCCATTCACTGTATTACTTGACATTGAGGGTTTTAAAAACAATAAGGACTCATCCGCGGACAAAGAGGAACTGGTACATCAAAAACACAAAGTCAGAGTCAGAAACCATTAATCAGAAGACTCAGAAGTGAGGAATACTGGTTAATCCCCATTGATGCCTACTTTCTAAATGAGCACACCCAGCTTCTTAATATGCCTACTGCTTCTAATAGAGGAGGATTCACTGAAGAAACCTGGCAACAGTTTTTGGATAAGTACTCCAAAAATATGACTCAAGAATGAAATTACATTGAAAATGGGATGACTATTTAATTAGTTTCAAATGAGTTTCCTGAGAGTAAAGGCAGTTAGCTGCAGAGTTTAAGAGTGAATGTTTAAGTCCATGAGACCTGGTAGTAAAACATTATAGAGAGCAGCAGAACCTTTTGCCCCTGCATTCCAGGCTACCCTCACCTTTGTACACAGTGAAAGAAGACCTAACAATTGGCACAGGAGTGTAACTTAAGGGGAAGGCAAAGCTAACCAAAGCCCAGGAAACTCTATCTTGAAGTGAGGACTGAAGGTCAGCTCAGGAACAGTTTATTGATTGAACTGATTCTGATTTTGGTTAGAGGAAATGAAAAACTGGAGGTCTGTGTCATATGTCATGTCATTTGAAAAGGAAAATCTTGGCTGTGCTGAAGGAAAAGTTGGAGGAAGCAGGATGATGACACAGCATCCAGAAGGAATGCAGCAGTAACTGCAGGAAGGGAACTTTCAGTTATATTTGTCTATTTGTCTGTCTGTCTGTCTGCCTATTATTTATTTGTAGTCCCGGGGATAAAACCCAGGGACTCATACATGCTACTGAAGTACTTTACCATCGAGCAGCATCTCCACACTGTGACTTCAATTCTACTTCAATTCTAAACATTTTTTTTTTACTTCTGCATGTGTATCTGTTGTAGGTTTGTGTACATGAGTGCAGGCACCCACAGCCAGGGGCAACAGATCCTCTAAAGCTGGAGTTATAGGCAGTTGCCAGGTACCTGACATGGATGCTGGGAAATGACATCAGACCCGTGAGAAGAGCAGCAAGTTGTTTTAACTGTGAACCCTCTCCAGCCCCAAGACTTTGCCTTTCAATAAAAGAGATGAAATGAAGAACACAAAGAATCATTCACACTGCCAATGACTAAGGCAGATGTTGTGTTAGTTATTTTTATTTCCACCTGAAATGTCTTAGCATGATTCAAATGGAAAGGTCTCACTTTTGCCTCTGATGTAGACTGGTTTTCTGCTATAGCGGGTGTCTCTACATAAATAAAATTCGTTACATAATCAATCTACTTAAGCAGCAGTCCTCAAAAGACACTAGGCTATTCCTTCACGCATGCCAGACTGTCCGCATTCCATGCAGTCCCTGTTGGGTTCTACTGGGTCCCCATGGCAAAGGGAAAACAGGCTAAGTCAAACCAATGTCTCTTAAGGCATCCTCAGGAAGTGGCACATAGCTTCCATCAACAATTACTCGTTGGCCGGAGGGACATGACAAACCTGACAGCAATGGAACTCAGGTGTACAACTGTCCCTCAATGGAATGCAGGTATAAACTGTCTCTCAATGGTACACAGTCCAACTGCCCTTCAGTAGAATACAGGTATATAACTGTCCCTGAAGAATGGTTTAAAAAATTAGTGAACAATAGAGCAATTTCAAACAACGTACGTTTCTTTTAGGAGAACTGCTTTCTTATTTAAATGAACATTTCCTAAGAACATTTGCAGTTTAAATTTGAATGTGGATCATGGAAAGGATAACAGGTGGAAGGCAGAAAGAAGGAGTAACATTCTTAAACATCACTTCCTAATACTCTGACACAACTTCAGGACATTATAGCAACTTCAGGACATTAAAGCTGTCCCATCTTAGAAACAGTATCAACTTCATTGGATTTGAAGTGAGAGAAGAAAGGCTCTCAATAGCACATTAGGTTACACCTTATCACAAGGAATTCTGGGACAATAAAAGAGGAGCGATGAAGCTAAGCATGATGTTTCATGCCAGTGAACCCAGGGTTTATGTAGCAATCACCAAAGGATGGAGACTTCTGGGTACATGGTACAAGACCTGACTTTACTACATGAATTCTTGCCTCAAGGAGGGAGAGGGAAGGAGAAGGATGAGGTGGGGAAAGGTAAAAGAAATCAGAAGTGGAGGAAGAGGAGGAGGGAGTACGAATAAAAATAAGAAGAATAAAGAAGAAGAAGAGAAAGAGGGATAAAAACAGCTGCATCAGCAAGAGAAGATGGGATAGGAGAAGGAAAGAAGAGGAGAGGAAACAGGGTGGAAGGGTAATGATGGCAATGGTGGGGAGGGAGAGAGGAGAGGGAAGGAGAGGGGAGATAAAGAGATGAGAGAATTGAGTGGAGCGGGTATCTGGTATAGCCATGGATAAGTTACTTCAGTGAATAACTGTCCTCCAATGCAAAGGTAAGTAAGTCCAATTAAACAGGGGGACATAAGTAAAGCAAGGTTCCTGGTGGAGAAGAAGGATGAGAATTGTGGGAGTTACAGGAAGGGGGATGGGAGACTGTAATGAGGGATTAAAAACTACTAAATCTCAATATATAAAGTATGAAACTGCCAGAGAAGAAAATAGAAAAGAAAGAAAGAACTTACTTAGAATTATTTAGAAATTACTTATTATACCCCAGGTTCTCAAGCACTCTTTAACACAGATCACAGGAAGGATCTTAATGCAGATGCTCACATTTCTTAACATCACAATTTGGCTGCCAGCAGTCGATGTTATATTAATAAACAGGTAGTAATAATCATTCTATTAATGATGGATTTACTTCTTATAATTTGATGGGAGGCTGAAGAAGTAAGACAGATTTTTACTTTTGGAAGTCTTTAAAGAAATTTGACAGGTGCAATTTGCCCACTCAAAGAATTTGTCCTGTGCAAATTCTTTTATACAGGTACAGAATCTGGATTTGCTTCAAGAAGTAATAATATTGACAATTATTCAGTTTCTTTGAAAATAAAATCAGAAAGTAGAAGGGTAAAACAGAAAGGACTTATTCTACAGAGTGCATGGGAATGAGAAGAATACATTTTCTTTCTTTGGTAATTTGGTCTCTAGGGATATTCTTGCTGATAAATATGAGGCTATTACTCGGGAAGTCAAAACAGAGAAAAACCAAGGGTGTTGTTGTAAAATTAGAAAAAATGCTGTCTTTTACCCCGCACTAGGTCCGGCACCATAGTGCCCCAAGATACCTGGTAGATATCTTCATTTCAGTCAGCAAAGCCTCTCATCTGCTTTGCTCTGTCCCATATCACACTGCCAATGGCTTCTCTCTGAGCCTGGCAACAATCTCTCTACCCATCTAGTTCCCAAGGCAGGTTGCCACCATACACATGTCTCTAGTCACCACACTCTTTAGAACTTAAATTGCCACATGAAAGAACACACAACACAATTATTGATCCAACTGATAATATGCAATTTGCTCATCTAGACACACAAAGCCCTGTACACATCCATCCCTTAAGAATATTCATAACAACCTGTAAAAGCGCAGAGAGGAATCTTAACATTTGCCTCCCTGTTCTCTCGGCCACTTCTCTACATTGCTCCAGTCTCCTCCTCTCTCTAAAACTTTTCTCCCGCCTATCCTTCCTTTTCGTCCAATGACAGGCCTCATTCTAACTTGTGCCTGCCTTTACCTGTATGACATCATCCTACACAAGGGGATTCCCAGATGTTCCCCATCATCAAAGGCAGCTGCTTGAGTGAAAGATACGCATGGTACTAAATTTATTACTGAGTGTTTTTCCACAGTCATTTGGTTTGTAAGAGCAATTGTGCCAAATGTAATATCTGAAATATCTATCTATACTGAAATATCTGAACTCAAGTTTATTCTTTCTCCCTTCCACAGCTAATATCTTCTTTAAAATGTAAGTACCATTAGCAATTTGGTACATGTCTTCTACAATATTAAATTTGCTTCTAAAAGTAAGATGATATATATACTTTATTGAAAGGAAAACTTTCTCACTTGTGGTCTTCATTTGTCTAAGAAGAAACCTGCTTTAACAGTGATAGAAGTCTGGACTCTGAGAATAATTCTTACACCACAGTTCTACCTCTGAGAGCCATCTGAGTCATTTCCAAATGTTTCACATTCTAGATAAATCTCAAAATAAAACAGCCTGGTATATACATTTATTTATGTCATGCATATTTAAATTAAAAATGCATGTGTATGAGTTTGCCTGCATGAATATTTGTGTACCACATATGTGTGTAGTGCCTGCAGAAGTCAGAAGAGGGCACTGGGTCTAATTTAGATAGAATGACAGACAGTTGTGAGTCATCACAGTGCTGTGAGTCAAACCCAAGTCCTGTACAAGAGCACCGAGTTCTACTGAACATCTTCTGTGTTTCCCAGCCCTTGTCACCTGTTGTAAGTCCATGAATTTTTGTCTTTGGATAGATTCCTGTGAGTGAAATAAAGATGTGTGGACATGCACATTTTTATAATAAAATTCATTGCTAAATCACAATTTCCCAGAGCTTTATATCTCCCATCAATATGGTGTCCACAAAAAAACAAACAAACAAACAAACAAACAAAAACACACCCACAATTATTATCTTCTAGGGGAGAAGGGAAATTTATTATGAAAAGAAATATAATTATGGTTCAGAAGCATAGATTCAGATTATTCCAAACTCCATGTAGAGATGTGGTTAACAACAAGTTCAGAAAGTCTTAGTAACAGAACAAAGAAAATCTTACATCAAGACTTCCAAAGACATTGGTAGAAACAAACAACCCTCAGCTACAGGCTTCAGCTGTTGGTATTCTCAGCTTTTCCATTGGTGGAACCAGGGAGTCTACACATTCCATAGAATTATCATAATGGTCCTTAGGTCACATGCAGAGGCTAATCAATGGCTGTTAAAGAGGCTAAAGATGGCCCAAGACAATTTGGAACATCCAAGCTTCTCCACACCGGCCTCCTCCGTAGTTGTAGGCATAACTTCTTTCCAGGAATTCTCATTTGCAAGGGTGTAAGGACAGTTCCTTTCTGCAGTCCTCACAAGGCCTCCTGTCTCAGGGTATTTTTAGCTTGAACCAATGTGACAGATAAACCTTTCCATTTTACTGTTTTCCTAATAGTCTAGGAGGCTGTGTTCTCTTTGTTTGCATTTTCCCTCCAGTACACTACTCATTACACCATTCACATATTTTCCTCTGGTTGCTTTGACCCTTTGTTACTTGGATTGTAATTATCTTCTCGAAGCCTATCATCTGTCATTGGACCTTTCAGGGGGTGACTCAGAATTCCTGGTTGCAAACACAATTTGCTCCTACGAGTTTAAACAGGAGATTCATGAGCAGCACTGAGAGAAACACGGAGTTGATCTTTCATGATATGACATGATGGTCAACAGCCATGTTAAGCAGCTCCTCGTTCCTCTACGCAGCCTGTCTGCTCACCCCAAGCTCTCTGACTGACACCCACGGTTGGATGTTTCTGTCACTCAGCATAATTGGTGTCCGGAAGCACCTCGTTCTTAGCATCAGAGGTTAGAATAGGTGTTACTCCGATGGAAAGACTGAAGGAAGCCTCAAGGCCAGCTGTGGGAGGAACCGGGCCGGCTTAGCGCTGTGTTCATGTTAAAGAGGCAGAGATTCCTCAAAAAAGAATCCATTCAAAAGTCGCCAATCAGCCAACACTTGAAACATCTACTACATGGAGACTGTCTAGCATTTATTTTTAAATTTTGTGGAATCAAGCATGCAAATTTTCTTCATATTTTTATGGATTGGGTCATGAGGTGTAAAAACACCAAGCTCTATGATAGTCATACAATAATCTCCTTTAGCATCTCTCAAGATTGCTAATGACCAATATTTGAGCATTCAGAACATCTCCAGTCATTTCTGAAATGCTGTATAATGAAATAGGAACAAAATGTTAATATTTTAAAAGGCCCAGTTAGGTTTTTCATGCGCATCAAAGAAATAATATATTATTTAGCTACCAACTTTAACACCATCTTCAACTGTGTGTTAAATGATCTCTAATTTTTTTCTGTGAGACTCTTGTTTACTACAGGTCAGTATATATGATGTGAAGTAATTATATAACCAATTTTATTTTCTAGCAAGGCAAACAATCTTATTATTTTAGCTCAATATTTTCTTAGACGTTTCAAGTTCATTCTTCAATAAATACTTTATAAGGGTTCCAGAAAGTCAGGAAGGTACTAGTAGGTATTGAAGAATAGAAATACCGCATATTGTGTACATGCTTGAAAAAAGGAAAAGAGAAAGTTTATAATCACTTTATACATTCTAGAGAAAAGGGGCATGAACTGTAATCAAAACAGCATTAATGTTATATTCTAATATCAAAAATAGTGACATTGGGATGACAATAAATCTTCCCACTTATGAACATGTTCTGTTTCCCTAGGCTATGCCTATCACAAATTTATAGTTCTCTCATGAATCTCATTCCTGGGTAACCTATGGGATGTTTCTCACATATGACTGTGAGTGGAATCATTACTATTTTCTACTTCAGCCTATTTTTCCAGCTGTATTTGATTCTACAATACAGCAGCTATATGGCCTATGTGTCATATAAGCAATTGGCAGAGTGATTGCTATTGAGAATTTAATTGTTTTATATAATATAATTTGACAAGTGTGAGGAGCATTGTCAAAGTGACAGTGTCTACCTTTATGTTACATGTGTTGTGCATTCAGAGTGATGTGTCTAATCATTAACCATTCATTCTCCAGAGGTTTTTGGTCCTCTTTGTCTGTACTTAAGGAACTACATATATGTACACATTTTTGCCACCTATAAAACACCAGTAACTCACAACTGACATGCTTAAAAATGACTATAATTCACATGAAACCACATACAGCTTCCCAAAGCTCATTTATAACCTGACCTAAAAACCTGTCTTTAGCAAGTACTGTGGAATTATCCTTCTCTTCAAAGAATGCATAGTTCTCATTCCTGCTGTACATCAAGAACTAAAAATGTTGGTTGATTATGAACTCACCAGTAAGCACACAGGGAAAAAAAAACCTGCTTATGCAAAATTTTCATACTATATTAAACAAAATAATAAGGGTAAGCATAATGTTATACAAAAATCATGTGCTACTACTTCAGAGTCGATCGTAACCGTGTAGAGTTCTGGTGAGGCACATTTCTGTGCTAAAAGAGAGCATGGTAGGTGGGTGAAGGGTCTGCACGGTCACAGCTCTTAAGAGAGTGAGGCCACAGGACAGTCTGTTGTACAAAATGACCTCAAGATCAGGCCACACTATATAGCATGCCCCCTCCAAAACATTTGAAAGACAAAAACGTAATGACAAGAACAGAGGACAAAAGAGTATTTGAGGCCACAGTACTAAAGGCTAAAGACATCAAATGGTCAGAGCAGTGCTGCTCTGTGAGATGATTCGACGCAAGATGCTGGGCTCTGCTACTCCCTCACCTTCACTCCGCACAATTTCCCTAAAGTGACTTAATCAAATGAGCATTTCAGTTGCCCTCAGTTTTCCTGACCTAAGAATCTAGATTACCAAAAGGGTAAATGTATTACCCAAGACCATGGGAAATGGATAATATGTCTGAACTCACAGAAACAGAACTATTTTAGGTTCATTGAAACCATAATTGCAGGCATGATGATTAAGACGTTCAACTATCGTCTGAGTCTTGGCTGATTGCAACATAACATACACGAGATGATGATTAATCTAGCTAAAAGTTGTATTTGTAAGTCAACTGTTTTGTGACGAGGAGAAGCCTTTGTTTATATCCGCACTGCACTAGCCAACACTGAGTGTGTCTAATGTGTGGACCAGCACATATACTGACCTGTGAAGCTTCAATAATAGGGCTACATCAATTTCTCCACACCAGCATTCTACAGACACCATTGCAGACAGCACATTTCAGTTAGCATCAATGGCCATCCAAGCAGCCATTTGTGAATTTCCCAGCATGTACATAGTACGAAAGGTAAAAATAATTATAAAGATTTTTGACACGTTATCTGTACATTCTAGAGATTTATAAACACAGAGCCCACAGTATAAATCTTAACAGAGGAGAGCTGATGGAAGAATCCTATTACATGATGTTTTTTTCTTCTAAAATGAAATTTCAGCCTCACCAATCCAAAATTTATCCAACACGCACAGAGAAAACCACCAAAAATGTTGGATAGTATCTCTCATAGTTCAGTATTTCAAGGGGCCAAACCAGGCGGCTGTTTTCCTAATCAGGAAGTAACTCTGTTCAGAGAGTTTAGCTTTGGGGAATAGTTAGAGGTTTTGAATACTCCGAATAACCTTGAATCCTTCAGAAAGTAAATTCAAGATGAAAAAGGGCCATAAGCAATAGACATCAAGAATATTAAAATAGAGAGATTGCTTCCGAATACTTATCACACATTCAAACTGTGAGGAGTCCACAGCTGACAGTGAACAGTCTGCTAGAAATCTGTTTTGTATTACATTTTATGTTTTAAATAACTTTTCTTTTACACCATTAAGAAGCAGGCCATTCTCTTTTAAATTTATTTCTATGCAAGTGGAAGCCTGGCTGTTTTCTCAGTGATGCAAATGAGCTCGTTAAAGACCCTACTATTTCCATGTATAGGTAAGTAACTGGGAATTGCCAATTTCATCTGGCCTGATTTGGGACCCATTTAGGAGTAGGCCAAGGAGTCACCCACCCTTGCCCTAGACTGAGAAGAAACAAACCTTCCCCTGAGAAATAATTGGTTCCACTGTCAATGGGAGGTTAAGTCAGTTTAGTTGAGTCTAATTAGTTCACTGTTTCCTTTATTTGATTCAATTGAAGTTAAATGGGCATTTGCATGACCATAAATGAGATTTCCATGTGTTGACAGGTTCATTGCTTTTAAATGATGTTTATTAGTTCTCCAAGTTTGAGTCAAAGTCATTAACATTTTTAGTGAACTAATACTACTTTGAAGAAGAGTGAAATCAGTTTGGATGGGTGAAGTTAAAGGAAGCTGGAGGTGCCTGTCATTGCTGGTAGCTTCGGCAGAGAGCCAGACAGTGAAAAAGGTAGTAACATTTCAGACAACCACAGCAAGGACTCACGGATAAAAGACGTGTTTTTCATACCTTTGTTTCTTTTCAATTAACTATCACATATCTGAGGGGCTTACATTGGCTTCACATTTTGTCATCTTTTAGCTGGCTAATGACTTGCAGACATCTCAAGCCTGCTCTTAAATGGTGCAGATATGTGCATACAGAAAGCACTAAGTGAGCAGAGACTGAAGGAAAGGCCATCCAGAGACCGCTCCACCTGAAGATCCATCCCATAAGCAGTCACCAAACCCAGTCACTATTGCCGATGCCAAGAAGTGCTTGCTGACAGGAGTCTGATATGGATGTCTCCTCAGTCTTACTGATACAGATTAAGATGCTTGCAGCTAACCATTGCACTGAACACGGGGAGTTAGAAAAAGAAGTAAAGGAGCTGAAGGTGTTTGCAACCCCATAGGAAGAACAACAATATCAACCAACCAGAGCCCCCAGAGCTCCCAGGGACTAAACCACCAGGAGGGGGAACCCATGGCTCCAGTCGCATATGTAGCGGAGGATGGCCTTGTCTGGCATCAATGGGAGGAGAGGCCCTTGGTCCTGTGAAGGCTCAATGCCCCATGTAGGGAAATGCCAGGGAGTGGATGGGTAGGAGGGAGAGCATCCTCATAGAAGCAGGGGAGGGGAGATGGGAAACATGGAACAGGAAAGGGGGCTAACATTTGAAATGTAAATACATAAACTATCTAATGGGGAAAAAAAGAAAGCGGAAATGGGAGTAGATACAAGGGGGTCCGGAGAAGTTGCCTGGGGTATTGGTGGTGGAGCTAATTAAAATACTTTATATACATCTATGAAGTTCTCAAAAATTGATAAAATTATTTTTTAAAAAGTTTTAAGTCTCACTTAATGCTCTTGATAACACCCTCAATAATACTTAGTAGTGATACCATATGCCTAAAAGGCAAAATTAAGTGAGACATTTTAATGGTCTTCCCACTAGAAAGGTGACTCCCTATCAGGTGAATCAAGGCTGTGATTAAGCTCCTTGACATAGGGAACTGATTACCAGTCACCAGCATCCCCAAGTGCCCTGAAATAAAATCCTGGTTTCCTTGTTGATGATACAGGTCTAGTATTTCCGATGGGGAAAGTTAAAAACCAAATATACCCACAACACAAGGGACACCAAAGTATACACATTACACACACACACACACACACACACACACACACACACACACACACACACGAAATGTGAGGACAAAATTCAGATATAATTAAAGCAGTGCGTGAAATTATGCACAGGTTGTTTGTATAAGGTACACATAAACAAATGAATTTTGTATTTAGACTAAGGATCCTAAAGTATCCCCAGGATGACCCATTAGGAAATACATGTAAAATATTGTCAAATCTGAAGAAAAAAATAGATTTCAAAACATTTTCAGACCCTGGATCTTTGGCAAGACCTAACCAAGCTATGATATACTCTTCTAAATGCAGGCTTAAATAAGCTTGTAAGACCTCACATCACTGAGGTGTGACCTGTGACAAGAGCGGAATACTTTATACTTCTGGATGTGACATAGAAAATGCGTGAATACGAGCTTTGAAAAAATGTAATGAGGAAGTCTTGGAGTGTGGCGATATGTATGCAACTCACTTCTGATTACAGTGGTGTAGGCTGTAATCTATGCAGAGATGTATTCCAACACGACCAGTGCAGAGGGAAAATATATCAATCTAGTATAACTTCACTATCACCACCCACTGCATGTTAACAGAAGTGGTTCCCAACCTTCCTAACACTGTGACACTTCAGTACAGTTCCCCATGTTGTGGTGACCCCAAACCAGAAAATAATTCTATTGCTACTTCATAACTATAATCTTCTGACTGTTATGAACCAATGAAAATGTCTGATATACAGGATATCCTATATGGACCAAGAGGATCATGACCCCCAGGTTGAAAACCGCTGTGTTTGAGGAAAGCTGAGACCATTTCTACCCTTGCCAAAGAGACAGTCCTGCGTGAAGAAGCCAGATGCCCAAAACATAAACAAATGAATACAGAAAAATGGGGAGAAACTTGCCTGTGGATGCAGACAAAGCAGGTAGGAAAAGAACAGAACATTGAGCACATGAGTTAGACAAGAAAAAAGAGTCTTTGGCATTTTAATTCCATTTCATTTAAGAAAGCAAATATAGATAGATAGATAGATAGATAGATAGATAGATAGATAGATAGATAGACAGACAGACATATAGACATAGATATAGATATAGATGTGCAGATATACAAAATAGAGACAATTTTTAAAGGGAAAAATGTCCATTCCTAATAAATTACAAAACAAGTTCCCAAGTCTGTTTCATGGCTCAACTATCAAAATGCAAAATAAATTTAAATTATAGTGAGTTTCATTTTCCCCAATTAAAAGACTGTTCTATAACATTTCAGCAAAAATAAACAAAAGGATACAGTATTCTACTTTAAATTCTTAGTACAGCCACCAGCAGAGGCAGGAACCAATCAGGAGAGGCCCAGCATGTGGAACAGTCTCAGAACTGACTGCTCAGTGAAGAACAAGTTTGAGAACGAGGTCACATGAGTAGCAGGAGTTTCTGACCTCAGCTAAACGCTTCCTCAGCAAACTCAGATGGAGGCTGAGGGCTGCCATTCAGGTGCCCTGTTACAGCTGGGGAGAGCAGGACACAGCAGCATAATTAGAAGTGGCCAATAGGGAAACATACTCTGCAAACTGATACTTGTGAAAGCCAAATTTGTAAAACTGGACCATATAATTCACACAGGAGTCAGCCTGAACCAGGACATTGAGTTGTCAAGTGAAAAACCCAAAATGCCATAGGAACAGACATGGGAACACATTTAAAAGAAATCCTAAAAATATAGTCACCAGCTAGCAAGGACAACTTCAAACTTCAACATTCATCAGTAGTGTACATTAGTGCCCACTGTGGTGTGTGTGTGTATATATATATATATATATATATATAACACATGTGTTTATATATATTAATGCTGGCTTTATGGTGGTTCAACAGTACATGACTATATTAAAAATGTACAGGATCTATAAGGTTTAGTATATGTATACTGCCTCAAAACTATAATAGCTTATCAAGTAATGGAACATAAAAACTCACTGTGCCCTACCAGAATGCTTCTCTACTATCCCATGTCTCCAAGTAATCACTGGTCCACTTTTCATTACTAAGTCCAGTTTGCCTGCCTTAGAGTCATGCGGTACATATTCGCTGGCAGCTTCTCTCAGTATGATTTTGTTGAGATCTCATCTTGGAAGCATGCACATCAATTCTTCTCTGGATTGTGAGCTGGGATTCCTATGGCGGATGCTCTGGCAGTGCAATTTCACAAGTCATCTCTCCCCTGAAGTTTGGCTAACATTTAGGTTCTTTTCTGTCAGTAAAATAAAATTTTGGAATTTTCCTGAATTCAAATAAAAAGGGGGCAGGGTGGAAAGGGGTAAAGTTATTTATGATTTATGAGCTAATATCAAGAAAAGAATGCATCAGAATGATCAATGAATGCAGATTTACTTATTGTTGAAACATGAATTTAATGGCATATACTGCAATCATATGTTTATGCAATCATAAACCTTTATTTTATTAAATGTAGACCTTATTTTACAACCTCTGGTCATCAATGTCTGCTTAGCAATTCTCCTGTTTACATAGACTCTTTATAGACTATTAAAGCTGAATACTATAGAAAACAGTATTTCTCTTTACAGACTTCTGTCCTATCCCAAACCTTGATTACTCTGTATAAACTGCCCTATTTATCTATATGCAGTGAAAATTAAGTGGAAACATTAAGCCATTATTCCTGATTTCTTTTTACTATATACACACCTGTGTCTTAAGACTCTCTGGACACATCTGCAACACTTAATTAGCATCACTGCTGGTCCAGCAGATCCCAAGATCCCTTTCTTCTATAAAGGGTCAATAAACTCTTTTATTTGTATTTATACAAATGATATAATTTTGTGTTTTTGTAGGGCTGAATTTAATAAAAATTATCGTCAATTGTATGGATGTTGATGTATTCTTTATCCAGTCAAGGACTGAAAGGCATCCAGCCTCTTTCTATACCTTGAATACTGTGGTGAGTAATAAGAATGGCTCTGTGTCTGAGGTGAAACAACATAGAACCTTTCATTTATAGTGGTATAGCTGGGTCAGGCAGTGTTTCTATTTTTGTTATTTTGAGTGAACTCCAGACTGATTTCCCTAATAGCTGGACAGATTTACATTCTCACCAACAATGTGTATAATGTCTTCCTTCCCCCACACAAATATTTTCCAGCAGTTTTCATTTGGTTTCCCAAAGACAGCCAATCTGACTGATGTGAGGTGGGATCCCAATGTAGCATTAGTTTGCATTCCTTTGATGGCTAAGGATGTTTAACACACTTTCTTGTTTATCTGCTATTTAAAATTCATCTTTTAGAAATGATGTGTTCACTTGATTAGTCCATTTTTGATGTTTAGATTTTTTTGGTATTTAGATTTGTGAGTTCTTCTTCTAAGTTTTATCCTCTGTCAAATATATGCTAGACTGTGTATTCATTTGATCTTTTTTTTTTCCTGAGTAGGATTTCCACAGCTACTGAAGTCCCTTTCAGAATGCTCTTCAGAAGTAAAATGTTATAAATTAAGAGAAATTCATTTTTCTTGATTTTACATTTTTGTCATTTATTTATAAAGGTTGGCAAATTAACTAGTAAGATGTTCCCTCTACACACATTCTTTTTCTTATGTGTGTCGCAGTGCAGGTTCAGAGGTTAGACGTCAACCTCAGGTGTCTTTCGTTGGTTTTCTCTGGCTTGAGAGGGAATTCCTCTTGTTCTTCAGCAGCATTGGGCACGATATCTGGCCCGTGGACTTCTAGACGTAACTCTACCTCCAGCTTCTTGGTGTAGAGCTGGGACACAGGCATCCACTACCACATCTGGTATTCATACAAGTTATGGGTATCCAAACTTATGTCCTCACATTAGCATGGCAACTTCTTTTGCCTACTGAATCATTTCCCCAGCCTTAGAAATAATATCTTGTTTGTTTTTTATTGGTTTTATGGTCAGCTCTTCTGTTCCATTTGCAGTCCATTTTGAGTTATCTGCTTCTTAAAGTTAATTTCGCTGCAATGTGGCTTCCCAGTTGTTATTGCACTGATTGCTTTAAAGATTATCCTTTCTCCCACTGGATTACTTTTTCATTTTTACTTTTAAAAAAAATCAATTGTATAGGCTTATTTCTGGATGTTGCTCTATTCTACTGATCTATTTCCTACCTGGGCATCAAGCCCACATGGCCTGGCTTCCAGCAACATTACAGTACATCTTGGAGTGAGGCACAAACCTTCTTCCAAGGACAGAAGGTCAGAATCAGATAAAAACAGGTGTTACTCGGTGAAAATGCCCAGAGGATGTTGCTGGAGCTCCTTACATCTGTCCAGCTATGATCAGGGTCTGTCCCTGATCCCTCTGGAAAGCTGATACAAGGAGGGAGGGATGGAGCAACCCCAACCACAAGGCAGAAGCACAGACAGAGAGCCCTGCTAATGTGTAAGTCAGACTGTCAGGCAGGGTTGAAACAGCATTGCAACAATCACCTCAGCATCCTTCCCTGATGTCCCCACTGAAATGGCTTAGGAGCAATAAGCTCTGGTTATACACTTGCATCATTAATGTTTCAAAAACCAAAACCACAAGGACACCTTTACATAGCTACATATTGCCAGAAACAAATCTGCTTGCCTAAATACACAAATAAGGTGGCTGAGACAGATTAGCTGGGCAGCTCAGGATTATTCTGCCAAAAATATGACACCTTCCTCCATCCTGTTCCATCTCAGGGGTTTGTCATCACCAAGGCCGGCCTCCACGAATTTCCCCCACCCGCTGCACTGTTCCCTAGATTGGCAGGAGCTTTTATAAACACAGGACCTGCCCTTGTCAAAATACCAAACCAATAATGTACTGTCAAAGCAGCCAATGAGGAAAACTCCATAGACTTACAATGTTAACATGTATGCTTGCTATGCTAAGAAGAAAATAAATACATCACAAAGGAAATGAAAACATGGCCACTTTCCTAAAAGCATAAGAACACTTCTGGCTCCACTGAGTTGAAATTGACTTGGCTAAGATTCTGATGAGCACAGTCAGAGGCAATAAAAGTTACAGAGCGGGACTTCCAGTGGTCATTTCTCCATAGTTTGAGGGAAAGCTCATTTTAGTGGGAGCATGTTGTTCATTGGAAGTCTTCATCAGGGCATAAGAAGAGAGCATTGGAGGCATGGAAAATTACTGTGGCCAAAACAGCTTGAATAGAAAAATACGTTCCACACAAATGCATAGGGAAGTGGTCAGAGACTATCTTGCAGTAATGCTGCTCCAATTGGCCAAGTTGAAGCCATGCCGGGGTGTGACCCACTTAGCTGTTTAAATACCGAGCAGTTAAACCAGTCTTTATTTCAGACAGGATACACATGCACACAAAGACACACAGCGAGAGAGACGTATACACATAAACACATAAAATTACCATATTCCAGACATATTAAAATATAGAAGTGGCCATATTATTAGAAGAGCAATTCCTTCACGGTATACCTAGTGCTTGAGTTCTGAATTGCATCCTATGTGACAACTTGTGGATCACTTCCGCCTATTGCACCTTAGGATGTTTACACACATTGAGTGTTAAACACATGGATATCAGCAACAGTCAGGTGGATTTGTTTCTAATTCAGGTGTTAAGCAATTTCACACCTGTCTTTCTGTTTACAAATGACTTCAACATTAATGGAAACACACTTGTAAGTAGCAGACAGTGGTAAAAAAATTAAAGCACACTTTTCAAAAGTACCTTGGTGTTCACTCTCTTTGTTCGAATGATGCTTTGATTGTTGTTGCATTAAAGTACATTTGGATGGAAACTTTTTATCAGGTAGTATACCAGCACTTTAACATCCTTGGGTAACATTTTAGCCTTGCTCTCACCTCCAGGCTTTACAGAGAGCCAGCTTGATAAAAAGGAGGCAACCGGCATTCTGGTACTGAAACTCAGTTCCATGAGTTTAGGAAAACTGTATCCATCTCTTTTCTTAAGTTTATTCATTGATAGAAATGGAGGTGCCATTACCTCCTTTGGTTATATTAATTGTGGTGACGGAAAAATGCAGCCTTTTCATACCATCAATGAAATACCAAAACTTCCCAATAGGCATTAGTGTTCTACCGTCATCAATCCAAAATAAAAGACTTCACAATGTTCTTTTTTCCTGGACTCATAGTTATCTTCCATATGTTATGGAAAGAATGAGAATGGAAAGACAAACCACATTAATACATTACTATATTAATGTACCTATACTTAATCTAGTGCTATTAACACAAACTGGATTCTCCCAGAATACTTTTTCAATACTTCATTTTTGTAGTCATTTAACCTTTTTGACTTGATAGACTTTAGACTTGGCTATTGTCATTCAGATATAATAGGTGACACAGTACAGGAGACAGCATGGAAAATATATAATGACCTCTGAGGGAAGAGAATAAGAAATAAGATATACAACGCACAGAATAAGAACTATATAGTCTTGCTATCTGGGGTCTGTATTTAAGTCCATTGTAGGAGGCCTACTGCTTGCTTGGGACAGCCATGTGTTTTCCCGCACTGAAAATCTAGAAACTATGCTTATGCTCTAAGCCATAAGCATATATAAAAATCAAATGAAAATTTTCGATAAATTTTCTTACAAATATTAGATAACTTTTAATGACTGAAAAGGGTTTGTTTGTTGTTTTTCTATTTTAAGGTAAAGAGATATATTGTGGTTATGGATTTCATTCTGTTCCCATGTTAGAGTTATGAAGTTACAACAATGATGTTTAATATAAAACTTACATATATCCAAGATGCTCAAAAATAACATCAGAGAAATATTATGCATGGATACTTTTTTCTCCTTTTTTTCTTTATTAACTTGAGTATTTCTTATTTACATTTCGAATGTTATTCCCTTTCCCGGTTTCCGGGCCAACATCCTCATAACCCCTCCCCCTCATCTTCTATATGAGTGTTCTCTTCCCTATCCTCCCCCCATTACTGCCCCCCCAACAATCACGTTCACTGGGGGTTCAGTCTTAGCAGGACCAAGGGTTTCCCATTCCACTGGTGCTCTTACTAGGCTGTTCATTGCTACCTATGAGGTTGGAGCCCAGGGTCAATCCATGTATAGTCTTTGGGTAGTGGCTTAGTCCCTGGAAGCTCTGGTTGGTTGGCATTGTTGTTCATATGAGATCTCGAGCCCCTTCAAGCTCTTCCAGTCCTTTCTCTGATTCCTTCAACGTGGGTCCTGTTCTCAGTTCAGTGGTTTATGCATGGATACTTAATACCTGAAGACCAGACTAAACAAGATCCCTTCCAGTGATGTGACCCAGCAAGCATAGTAGACACTCAGGTCCCCACCATGTCATCTCCTACAAAAGTAATCTGAACTCTCATAAAGCCTAAAAGTGGCCAGGGCACTGTTGGCATCTGCATTTCCTGGGTTACTGGTTAGCCATATCTGAGGTGACACATCAGGATGTCTAGAGAGTTCTAGTCTACATTGTTTTAAGCAGTGGGAGTTAAGGTCCCCAGTTATGATCACCTGGTAGTGCACTATTGACACTATATCGAGAGTTTTAGATCACAGAACACCAGAATAACTGAAATCAACAACATGGTGGTTAAACATTTCCAGCAACCCCACGGTTCTCAACATCTGAAAACAATTTGAGGGCTGGGTCCAGCCCAGGAGAATGTCTAATTTCCACTAATGTAGGAGGGTCTATCCAGGCCTTGCCATAGCCACACAGACAGCAGTTGAGACAGTCTTCAAGGCTGATTCCAGCTAAATGTGCTGAAAATTGTTCCCTGGCATTGTTTCAAGTTCTTCATTTTGGAGCCATGCTGTCTGAGTCCGGTTCTTAGGTGATCACTTACTAGATGTGTAAGTTTAGGCAAGACCATTTCGTCTTACTTCCTTCACCTGTGAACGGAATAAATAACAACACCCCCTTATTAGGGAGCTGGTAGGTTAACTTGGAGGAAATAAAAACGAATTCCACATGCAAGCAAGTTCCCAACGACATATTGGTCTTTTTTTAGCATGATATCAAGTGGTAAATAAACAGTCAAAATTAAATCATTGTATGTGTTCTTTAGATTGTGCCGAACACCATATCTTTAATTTACATGAGCTGTAAAGCTGATTTTATCATCCTCATTTTAAATAGAAGTGCTATAGTCAGCCATCCATGCTGCTAGATTAATCATGATTTGCAAAGTGGTCCCTTCCTTTCACAGTTACTGACCCCCATTAAGCCTCATTCCCTCCAAGATTTTCTGAGAAATACCAATAAAGCAATTACCTGTCCATGATTGGTAGGAGAGAGAAAGCTCTAAATAAGCCAAAATTCCATGCTGGAAAGGAAGGCTCAGCAGTTACCTTGTTATTTTCAAGGGAACAGTATGGCTAATTCATTGTGTTATTGGCAGAAGACTCTCTCTGTAGAGCTTCATATAGAATTGAACCAAGTAAGAATAGTGGTGCAAAGAGAACAAAAGGTTAAGAAGATATTTTTTTAAGACAATATAAGAAAATGCAAAATAGCTTGCCCATCATGAGGGTCTATGTAAAGGAATTAATATGTTAAGGGTGTAATTGTAGACGCTCTGGTTTAATAAAAATGAAACAAAATCATTCCAAAATTAAATATCTACATTTTATATAAAAAGTGTGTTTACATGGTCATAAAGACTGCCTCACCCAAACTAGCCATGAGTACAACTTTGCCCAAAAAAACTGCCTAGTGCTAGGGTGGTCAACTAGGGAAGAAATGATCAGATAAGTCTCAGGATTGTCACATACAGACTGGAAAACATCTTGTTCTTTACTGTTTTCTTTGCTGATGTGCTGGATGGATCTAAAGGAGAGAAATCATGACTCAATATTCCATCATACAAGGAGAATCGGCCCTGGAATCAGTCTCCAGGGTTTCCTTCCTCATAAGCATATGATACCTTCCATATCTAAAACTCTATATGGAGGACCAACTCAGGGAGAACATCTAAGTGCAGAATAACAGCCTGGTTCCCTGAGGCTTCAAGCTCCTTGTAAGCCTCTGAGGTGAGAAAGTTTCCATTGCTGGGTTAGAGATGTACAGCAGGTGGTAGACTACCCGCCTAGTACACACTCAGACTTGGAAGCCATCTCTGGCACACAAACCAGGCACCACGGCACAGACCTGCAACCAACATCAGGATGGAGAAGCAGAGAATCAGATGTGGGAGCCAATCCTAGGCTACATAAAACCCATCAAAGCAGAAGGGAGGGAAGGAAGGAGAGAGGGACAGAAGGAGAGGAGAGGGAGAGGAAAGGAGAGAGGAAAAGAAGGAGTCAGAGAAGGAGGGAGGGAGTCAGGGAGGGATGGGAACAAAGGAAAGGAAAAAAGCAACAAAATCAAACTGAAACCATCTTCAGACTAAAAGAAAACGACTCCTCAGACATGAAGCAATTCTCAAGTCAGAAAAAGTAATGAATAAATCAGTCTTGCAATATTTCTCTCCTTTCTCTTTACTCCTTTGATGTGGCAGTGAAAGACTCATTACCATTTTAACAAGTTCCTCCGGCAAATATCAGCCCAAACAGCGAACCCTCAGTGAGTCCATACTGGAAAAAGAAAATCCCAGTATTACCTCGTTTAATGAATAAAACTAGAAACTGTCTAAACAACATCTAATTCAGAAATCATTTAGTTTGGCTTTCAGGAGAGGCAAACACTGAGTCAGATGTACAGGAGAGCACAAATATGGACGAATTTTCTCCTCAAAATATCTAGGCCTTGACAAATCTGAAGAGCCTAGATGTGGTAGAGAATGGAGTTAGGTAATCATAACCTGCAACCAAGAGTCACAACTTTGGTTCCTGAGAGAATATAAATTGGTATTTAAAATAGTATATTGCTACAATAAAAAAAATTCAGTTCAGTTCCTAGAACGTCCTTTGGGTAACTTTAACCACCTATAACTTTACCCCTAGGGAATCCACTGACTGGACTCCACAGGTGCCTGCAATCATGTCCACACAGACGCATGCATGCTAGCAGACACGTACACACACACACACACACACACACACACACACACACACACACAAATTTTAAAAAAATAACATACACATCTTTCAAGACTGAAATACTGCACATCAACTGTACCTGTATGAAGCCTTCATCTCACCAGTCCCCGTTTCTAAAACCTTGAACTGATAGATACCAGTGATTCCATCAAAATCTGTCAGATCATGTTTAAATTCTTGCTTGCTCTAAGATTTTAAAAGCATGGTTCAAATCACATGCTTACTATCACACGCTTACTATTGTAAACAATTAAGCTTCATCTTCTACCCACCTACCCAACCCGGACCCTGGGGTAAGAGTTAAAAGGAACTTAATGGTAAACACAAAGCTGCCGGTGTCCATCCTTCATCTAGATTTGTGATGTACCTGCTAGCACTCTGCCTTAGAAAAGCAATACACAGTTTAAGAAATGCTGCATCCAGGATCTAAATACAGGCAATGCCCTGGGGACCAATATGATTTTAGGCTACAATTTGTTCACTCTCGGAAATTCAAATTTTAGGCTGGGGATGCAGCTCAATGGTGGAGTGATCATGTGGTACATGTAATATTATAGGTTTATCTTTAGCATCCCTACCCCCAAAAGACCCAACATGATTGCAGCTCTTGTGTTAAAATGTAGCCAGTTCCCTCTTCTGCAATCTGTATCATAGGAAGAATTTGGCTAGACTAATAATTCAAACCCATTAGGAGAGAAGCATCTCTGTGATGGAGCCCGGGGAGAGGAGCTCTTGCTGCTAAAGAGAGCATTTACATTTATGCCACTTGAGATGTTTCTGTTTCTATTTACCATAAAATTTATCCCGGGAAAAATGTTTCTTCTCATAGTGCTCGTGAGAAGTGTTCATTTTTAGACCCTCTGATATAAACCGCTAAGCTCCTAAGTTCTGTATAATACATGTAAAAAGTGAATGAAAGTCAAAACAAGTATAATTGGGTTGAGTGGAATGGTACTCAGGACTCAAGGAAAAAAGTCAGACAACGGCACAAGCTTCGTACTCAGTTGATGAAAGGGAAATGCAACTGCACCTCTCTCTTAAATGAAATCACAAAGCCAGCTGCACAGTGAGTCACTTGTCACAGGATGTGAGAACTGTAGGAGACTAGCACAAAGAAGAAAGCTAGACAGGAGCGCTGGCACTGATCACACCTCTCCACTGTTTCTCCAGCTTCTTCCAAGAGCCTCGGTGGTGTGTACCCTGCGCTAGAAGGAGCCAAATTTCTTTACATTCATTCAAAACCACCCAGAAGGCTAAACTCGTTCTCATGCTTCATGGGAAGCTTTGGTGTGGATTTAAATAGCAGGTTCTGTGGATTATAAACTTTTAATGTTCCAGGCAGCCCCAAATTGTTGGTCATGGCAAACACTCTGAAGTATTAAAAATCAACAATCAAGCTCTTCTTCTCTCTGTGTACGTGTGTGTTCCCCTTCTCCCCCTCCAGCCCCTAATCTCTCCTATGGTCTCCCTGGCCTCAGTCCTTAATATAAATATAGCATGATTTCCTATTCTAGACTATGTACAGCGTGGATGAATGCGGGAGTGCTGAAATCTGTTAGTGCTGAAGGATCCAGGTAAAAATTGACAGTGTGTTTATCTATGGATGTCCCAAATTCCTGTTCATTTCCAAAGTCAATTTGAAGTTTGTTTCTTTCTTGCCTTAACATTTATATATCAGGTAGAAAGCACTGTAAAATTCCATCCCTCATTTAATATTTTCCAGAAGGGCATATAAATAGAGCCAGGGCTGTATATATATCACTAAATCAGGGCTGTGTTAGAATGTCCCTACCAACACTTCTACGCCACAAATTGTAAGTTTTTAATTACTAATCTTGTTGAAATTGTGTGTCAATATATATTCCTTCGAAATGTCACCAATATACATGAGAGAGGTTATATTTAGGATGGGGTTGTTGTTACAAGGAAATAACTCATGATTTTTAGAGATGGACTGTCCAAGCTCTGTAGTAAGAAATCTCAGGTCCAAGTCAAAAGGAAGAAAAACAATGTTCAGGCTCAAAGGTAAACAGGAAGAATTCTGTCTTTGCAACATTTTATCCTACATAGTCCTTCCACAGGAGGGCTGATGATGTCTTCATGCATTAAGGCAAATTATTATCTCATATCAGTCTACCAAAGTCAAATGTTACTTTCATCAGTAAACACCCACATAGACTCACCTAGAAAGAACACCTAACCAATTATCTGAGCATTTCATGCACCATTCACGTCTATGGCAATAATGACATTTCAAGCCAACTGTTCCTCAGTGTTGGTTCCAGGGCTGGAGAGATGGCTCAGTGGTTAAGAGCACTGACTGCTGTCCCAGAGGTCCTGAGTTCAATTCCTCAGTGTTGGTTCCTGCTTCCACTTGGAGCAATTGATGCAACGAGATCTCCAGTGGTTGCTGATGTCTCCTATGCTCAAACCCAACCAAGAGGGAAGGAATTGATAGAAAGATTGGAAGAAGAACTAAATATTCAGGAATCCATTCTGTCCGGATCCCTTGGATGAGCCTGCTAATAGGATAGTCAAAATTAACCTGCGGTTCTCAGTTCCAGTAAGATCATAGGGGAAAAAATTCAGGACGCAAAGGAGGTAACCACAGAGCAGAAATTCTAAAGGTAGCTTGTGCTGGGCATTCTAACTCCAAAGGTGCTAGTAACCTTCAGTCATGGGAGCTCAGTCAAGGCCAGCCTTAGAAACCATGACTGCATTGCTCCCTGGGTATATTACGAGGCAGTAGCTCGTTCTTGAGCTATATGGGCTCCATTTCCTCTGGTAATACAGAAAACACTAAAGATTAGGAAGAAAGTGGTCCCCTAAGAGTCTGCTATGGGTTATATCGTGTCAACCCAAAATATAATTTAAATCTCAATTCTCAGTATCTCAGAATATGAGTTATTTGGAGACAGAATTCTGCCTTCTTTGATTACCATAGTAAAAATGAGGTCACACTGGATGTGTATGGAATCCAATAAAACCATCAATGTGAGAGTCATATGGAGAAGGGCAGAGACCTGAAAAAAATGTCTACGAGAGGAAGAGAACCAACAAACTAAAAGAGGAAGGGATCTTCTGTTTTCCCAGGAAAATAGCTACTATCAGCCTATTTCTGATGCCTAGAAGCCAGAAATATTATCCAACTAGTCTGTGGCTCTTTATTACACAAGTCCTATGACACACACCTTGTCTAACATGACATCGATTTATATACCTCCAAATAATACACAGGCGGAGAGTCCCAGGGATCTCATAACATGTAATCCAAGGATGTTTTTCTAAACACCCTAGTGTTTATCTGCCCCCTTCCTCACAGAGGAACAAGGTGTTTCTATAGTAAACACCTGAGTAGATCCAAAACAGGAAAACAGAACTGGCAGACTTGGAAGAAACATCAGAACTGGCCCAGCAAGCCCTCATTGGGTTCCATCCCCATCCAGCCTCCTGATCCCTGACCTTCTGACATGGCACCCTTTAATAGACCCAAGTCTGCAATGAATGAGGATAACATTCACCAAACATGTTCCACCCACCAGGCATCGAGTAACCTTTGTATGTGCCATATTGTAGCACTTCGGTTATTAGGAAAGATAGACAGTTTCTTCATTGAATGATAGAATGAGAAAGTGAGATTTGCATGTACTCAGTAGATTAAATTCTGGCTTGAAGACCCAGATTCTATGAATGCAACGCCTCAGTCCAGTCCTAAATCTGATACTGTTAGACCAAGAGGAAAAGATGGAGACCACAATTTGGAAAGTTATGAATAAACTACAATGCCAGTGATGCAAAAGGAGTCATAACACTTCCTCAGAATTATTCCTCAGAGTGTGCTCTGTCATAAAGAGATGGTTTCTTCATGAATGTAACACAGAACCAAACTGCTGAGAGGGAGAAAAAGAAAAACTGTGCCAAATAATCCATAAAGCAATCTCAGATGAGTGATCTTTGTCTTCATCTACTTTCGAGTCTCGACAAATTATGAAAGGCCATTTTCTATAAGCATTTCTTGGCACCACTGATATTCAATCAGTGGACTATACATTTTAAGCAAATATCATATTTTTTCTATAATCTGCAAGTAGGTTGGTACACAAGGTGAGTGCTTGGAACGATGTGCATATTAGCTTTCTGCTCTAAAAGTCAGATTTTGTGACAGCCATTGTTGCCCTCAGAAATAAAGCTAAAGTTAGCAAGTACATAGACTCATAGTGCCCCTGTGTCACCACCAATTGCAAGTATCCAACACTAGAACCACTCATTTAAATCCGACCTCTTAAACTTTAATGTGAATACACGCCCTGGAGATGCTTTTTAAATGCAAGTTCTGATTCCACAGGTCTAACATGGAGTGAGTGACTTAGTTCCCAAATGAAATCCAACTTATCTTTGAGGTCACTTGGAACATCTCAGTTGTCAGATGGCCAGTATCACAAAACCCTTGGCATTACCACTGAACCTTTCCATATATACAGGAATGACCCTGTCTTCCAGTTCCCCATTTCTTCTCATGTACTGAGTCCAAAGCATGCATTAGTTCCTTTGTGAACATTCTTCAAGATCTCCCCTTCCCTGGGCACATCTCCTCCTTCCTTCAGGCATTTCTTGGCTTCTATGTATTATGTTGCTTCTAATTACAGACTTAATTTTGTCTTCATGGCAGATTGTATCCCTGTTGGGCAGGGCTGGCCTTTATCATGTCCCCCTTATCCTTTGCATCTAGTAGGCCAGCTCATTGGGAAGAGATGTCAGTGCAGGCTGGCTGAATGGATTAACCAGACCTGGGCTGGAATGCCAGAATTTAAATTTATCCTTTCAAGATAAACTGGTTCATCTCTCATTCTCTCTGCCCTTCACAAGGTGGTTGGTTCGGCATGCTGAGTCCTACTCACTTTCAAGATTCTCTTACAATACAGCATCACTTTTTTATGGACCATCATTTAAAATTGCAAACCTCTCCTGGGAAGAATAGAGCCCAGAAAAGGATGTCTTAATTAGAGGTACTTAGAGGCTGGAGTGTTTTGAGCAAATCACTGCTCTCTCTGCCTTGGCTTCTTCCTTTGAAAAGAGTTATGCTAATACCTTCCTACTTTTCTGGAGTTAAGAAAGTTGTATAAGAAACATGGTAGGAATCATGCTCAGCATAAGGTAAGAGTTACTAGATGCCGTCTGTGGCTGCTAGTATGGTAGAGTAGAGTCTATTGGCATGCTCCCTCCTAGTAAAAGAACTATACACATCTGACCAAGATGTTCTGCTTCTCATCAGGGTTACGTGACCCCATGACCATGCTTTCTTAGTTTCCTGCACACAACATTGTGCTTTTGTATGTGCTTTTCTTTTGCATTCATCCCTGTCTTACCTCGTCCTTGATGTTCCTTCTGTAATGCTGCCCAAAAAATGTAATGGCCATGACCCTTCCTTCTCTGTGTTCTAGCCCTCCCCTTTATATGGGCTCATAAGGAAACCATTCACAGTGACTCCAATCTCTGTCCACTGGAAACTGCCTTTATTACATGATAGGAATTTCATTTTTATTCACTTATTTTGTAACCTTGCATATCATTACCTTTTTTGACTTCTCAGAGGTAAAATGACCCACAACAAATGTCATATTCTGTTTCTCAACAAAAAGAGGTTCAACATGGGAGGAGCTATCCATTCCACTTGTAGCTCCTCTCATCAAGGAAGACACAGATTAAACACTTCAAAAAAGAACCTTGCAATCCCCCTTTCTTATATAACTATTAAGTTATACTATTTCTGATTTCAAACATGGGGACTTCTGGCTAAATATGTATTGCATTGTTTCTGTACTATATTCCTGAAAGCCTTTCTACTAGACATGTCACTTTTGATAAAAAGAAAGATCCAATTTCAAAGACACCAGTCCTGATAATTGTAATGAGAGGTTGATGCACAGTTAATGCAAGAAATACACAGTGTAGAACTCCAGTCGATCATCAGTTACATAATCAAAAAATTATTTAACATGACTTCAAATTATTGCAGAACAGATGTAGCGATGTTTCAAATTAAAGAACATGTTCACATTACACTTAACAAATTTTCAATAACATCCTGCTCTAACATTTTCCAACATTAGTCAATCATTAACTGGTCCCTGTCAGTGTAGGAGATTCTGCACTGTTAACACAATCTTGGTAATATGAGCCTTCGCTCAAAAAGGAAAAAAAATGATAAAATCGTAGTCATCTTAAGTTCATTAAAAGACCACTGAAAACAATGAATACATCCAGGTCCCCATGCCACACAGTGAATGAGAAAATACATTGAATCGGCTCTGCAGCTCAATATAAAGTGCTCAGCACATAGAGATATAAGCTTGTGATTTCCACAAGACCCCAGGACACCCCAGAGAGGATAGCTATATCTGTTAAAGTGAGAGACCATTCTAGAAGGAAAGCTTCTCTACGTAGCAGAAGAAATAGTCATTTTTCTGGAGATCCCTTTCATCTCTGTATTTATGTTGCTGAAATCCATAGGCCATAGGCTGTAACTGACCACAGTGAGATTATGAGAAGCCACTTAATAAACAACAAACAAACCGTGGGTCAGGATCACCACGAGACAACAAAGCACAGTTAACTCTCATGTGGTCCAAAGATATATCTGAATGAGATGGAAGCTCCTTTCACTGTCCACTCATACCCAAATAGAAAGAGGTCTTCCCACCTCAAAGTCTTCAGTGTCTCTCCCCTGTTTTTATAACAAAAATCCTTTATCCTTTGCATAGCTCTGAAGGTCCTATGGGGACTTCCCTGACCTTCAAGTTTATCTTATCTTTCTCATTTCTGAGTCTAAACATGAGAATTTCTCAGAAAAGCTTGCAGCTCAAGAACTCTCATGTTGGTCCCCTTTCATTGCAACCAAAAGAGCCTTCTCACCTACATACTAGAGACAGATACAAATATATAACCACTAATCTCGAGGCAATGGAGTTGGTGAGTCCCTCCACTTTGAGAAGGTCTGTGACTGACTATATATTCTCAAGTCTCTGGTCACTCCCTGGAACATGTTCAATCTAACAGAAGCCACATATTTAAAAAACCTGACTTTCCTCTTGGCATCTATCAATTTCCAACAATTCTGCAGCTAGGAACCAGATTTGATGCCCACCATCCATCTCCATGATGGGATTTGTCTGGCTTGAACTGTGAGTTCATATGTGCAACTGCTCTATTGTGTACAGAAAGAAAGCTCTGCTTTAGTCATCCACCACCTCTGGCTCCGACAAGCCTTCTTCCTACTCTTCCACAATGGCCCCTGAGCCTTGGATAGAGTACTGTGATATAGAAGTCCTATCTATGGAGGAGCAACCTGATATCTGCTATTCTCTGCACCATGACCAGTTGTGGGTCTCTGGATTAATAGCCATATCTACTGGCAAAGCAGGATTCTTTGCTGATATTTAAGAGAGGCACTAGTGTGGGGACTTGTGCATTACTCTCACGCCAAGGAAATATGAAGGAATGTCCTGGTTCCTCATTAACGCCTCAAGAATTCAACAACCTTTCAGTGCAGAACTGTTAGCTTCAGTATTCATACATGCTGCTGTGAACAGATATATCAGAGCGCACCCAGAAAATAAAACAGAGAAACAAACAGAAAAACAACTGAAGCTTCTCATAATCAAGCACACTACCTCCAGATGGCACTGGGGCAGTGCTCAAACAATGACCTTGACTGGTGTCTGTAGCAGTCCAGGTCTTCTATCTATGGGTCCATCCCAGTTTCAAGATGGTTTTTCCACTGAAACATGAATGATAGCATCTGTCACTTTCACTAAATGTCTGTATGCACAACTGGTACAAGAAAGATTTATGCCAGACTAGCAGAGTGGATACAGGCTACCACCTCCATCATAGGCCCAGGACCTACCCTATGAATTTGGGCATGAAATTGTCTCATGGATTAGAGATTTTGTGCTTCCAATGTATCCCACATTTTTCTGACTCTAACACATCCATTGCAACTACTTCATCACTTTGGGCAGCCTTCTTGAATGTCAGAAATGGGATGATTGCTGGAAGGGACTGATGGAAGGTTCTGCTCAGTAGAAGGAAAGAGCAGAAGGAACACAGAATGACTTCCAACTCATGATAGAGCAGCCAGAAAGTTCACTTGCTAGGAGCTCAGGGGAAGGAATTTTAACTATTTGACATAAAAGATCTTGAGAAGAAGAAGCTGACCTCCCTGAGATGATGAAATAGAGTTCTCAGCAGCCCAGCTGGACCAGCAGCTACGGGCTGCTGCTGCCAGAAGGAAAGCATAGCTCACTTACAGGGAGGAGAAGGAACAGGACTATGATGTAATTTAGGTCTCAGAGCAAGCAACAGTCTTATCATCCAAAGTCTAATACATAAAAAAAGGTGGAATTGCCAGGAGATCCCTCTGAGGCTCCAATCTCTTTTGAAGCAGATTCTTTTCTTAATTATTTTGATAAGATTTTCTAGGGCCTAAACCTCATGAGTCAAGACTCTGAAGATATGATTCAACATGCTTCGGATGCCTAGACTATGAGGATGACTTAGGCCTTGAAAGAAGAATCCTGGTTTGTGATAGTCACAAGTCCTACATGAGAGACCAGGAAGAGGTACACACTAGCACTGGCCAAAGTTTCAGCACTCAAAAGCAAGGGAATAAGGAATGTCCATTCCAGATTGTAAATAACAATTCAGTTGATTGTGGCAGCAGTAGCTGTAGAATTGAACCTAGTTTCAAAGATACTGAGATCCTAAAGTCAGGCTGGCAGGACCGGCCTCCTACCTGTTACTCGGCATGGGCCTGTTGTGAAAAACACGGCTAATCACACTTAAATAGGAGGAAAGCAACCACAACATTTTTTGCTTCACAGTTTTCATTGTTTTTGTTTTTGTTTTTTTTTTATTAAATGAAAGGCCCAAACTAATTTGATTTTCATAAACAACTACTAAACAGAAGTTCGACCTTTGTAAATCTCTAAGATTGAATGAATTCCTTTAGCAATCTCCGCCCTGTCCAGTTTTAACATATAAATAAACAAATAATAAATAAATACTGGAACAAAACCAAATAAAATCTAACATAAAATCTTCAGATTTTATCCCACTTTCTAGAAAACAGAACATAGTTTACCAAGGATAATCTGAGGTCAAATTGAATTGTAGGATAAATCTTAATTTGGAAAAACACAAGCAAAGAGTATATATATAGTTTTTCTTTTGGGAAAAGTTTCTTCATAATCAATAGAGATTTTAAATACTCTGAACCTGTTTGCCTAGTAGTCAAGTTACCCACATTTTGCATCAACAGAATAAAAATTGTCTTTCTAATTTCATGAGTAAGATGCTACAAGGCTCTATCTGGTACTTTGAAATACAACTAGATAAAAAATTGAATTTTCTTAGATTAAAATACATTTTTAAACATTTAATAAATTTGAAGCAGTGAGGGTGAAAACATTTTTCCTCTGACCTTAAAAGTAGGAGGTGAGGAGGGTTGAACCATCCTAGAACCCAAGAGTCTGAGTCTCCTCTGATGGCCTGATAACAATTACCGGCTATTGAGAGAACAGTGTGCCCAGTGCCCTAACTGCATTTTGTGAAATTAATAAAGTGAGAAATTGGAAATATCTTCTATCTAACTCTCAATATGTCTGTTTTGTTTAAAGAACATGCATGTTTTTTCACACGAAATCAACTAAAAGCAAATTATTTGCAATTGTTTCCAAGATAAACTTCAAACTTAGTTAAGCGTGAACATCAATCCTTTTTCTGAGAATCAATTCTGCTACTAAAATGTTATTTGCATTTGTTCATAGCTTTTGGAATTATAGTTTTCATGATAATATTTTACAATGTCACTCAGCAGGGCCATTTCTACCAAAGCCAAAAATAAGAACATAGTCATTGATTCCATTGACATTTATCAAATACCTTATTGTCATATTCTATGGTACCTTCTGGGATGGGTCTACAAATCTGAATAAGCCTTACTTCTCAGAAAAAAATATCAACAAGCCACAGAAAGAATGTAGAGAAGCCAATTATAATCTTGCATGAAACATAACAGTGGATGTCTGGTCTATGCAGTATCCTGTTGCTGTCCTAACCATGGATGATCATATCTGGACACCCTTGCACACTGAACTGAGAGATCAGATATTTAATGAACCATCAGTACAGCTTTTGTGTCCAATGAAACCACTGGGTATCAGAATATAAGTGCCACAAAGGCTTTGTAATATCCAACATTATAAACTGATAAAAGTCAATGTGTACTGACACCTTGTAAAACACATATTTTTCACTGTTAGAAATGTGCTCATAGCAATAAGTACCCTGTACTTGGTTCTTGGCTTATGGTACAAATATATTTCTCTATTCTAAGGACCCAAATATCTTCTGGACATGACTGCACCTTAGATAGGAGGAAGAGGAGTGGTGATTGGAGGAGGAGAAGGACGAATGAAGAAGAGGGAAGGGGAAGGAGAGGTGGGAGGAGGAAGAGAAGGAGGGGGAAGAGGAGGGAAAAGAAAGGATGAGGAGGGAGAGGAGAAGGGAAGAGGAGGAGAAGGACGAGGAAGAAGACAAAGAAAGAGGAGGGGGAGGAGGAAAGAGAAAGGGTGCAGAAGAGGTTGTAAGAAGAAGAGTTAAAGGAGTTGTGCATGTGGGCCTAGAATGTAAGGGTAGTGTTACAGCAGGGAAAACAGGGACAGCTGAGGAAAGCTAAAGGTTCCTCACTGCTGTTCTAAAAAAGCATTAAAATGAGAACAGCAGCTAGTAATCGGAATGACATTAGTTCAGAATTATAACTCAAAGAAAAAAGTCAATATAGGCTGTGCAGACTTTATGTAAATTTCCCAAAGTCACATCAGTAATAGAAGACACTGACACACGCAGCAGAGGATAAGACTAACTGAAGGCCTAACGTCTGCAAACGGCGCTTGAATGAAGTGTGGTTGATAGATTATCCTGAACAGCCTCAGCTCTATCTGTAAACGTCAGTGATGACCAAGAAGAGCAAGCAGCCTCCACATGTGCCCCTCCCTGACTGCTACAGGAAATCCACTCCAGCAGCGGTTCTGTGACTTTAAGAGGCTTGACTAAAGGTTTTCAGAGATATAGGAAATCATCTTCTAGCAACCACTATTGTGATAACACTGAGGGGGAAAAAAATCCCTGGCTCCATCACTGTATCTTCTTCCAGAGCATCTACTTCTCTCCTTGACTCAATAACTGTCATTTGTGGTACAAAAATCAAAAATCCATTGTAGATTTCTTCAGCCCATTTATAAGAAGTCATATACTTAACACCGTAACTGAAAACAGCAAATATCCCTTAATACACCAGCAAACCCACCTGGGGAGGCCGCATCAGATACACACAGCAGAATGATCTTGGTTGTCTTTCTAATCATTGGCCATCCAGCTGCCTACTTCCCACAGCCTGCAGTCCTTACAACTGGTTCTTCAGTAACTGCCAAATTACAAATAAACCCTTAACTATATGGAAGTGATTCCCTCTAGGCGGTGCCCATTTTAAGTCTATAAGTGTCTTGGATATAAAAGAACAGTTTTTACAACTGAAGTGCTTTGTAACTGCTTATTTGATAATCTAACAGTGTGGGATGTTAGAAACTTCCCAAGGAAATGAGTGTATCCTGGGGAAGCCATCTCCAGGCACAGGAAGTAAACAGGCATGTTAATCTGATTCTTAAGGTCACAGCACGCACAGCTGTAAAGGTCAAGTATTTTCAAAAGCCAATCCTCTGTACTGAAATATGACGCCCTCCCCACCAGCCCTCTCTGTGTCTCCTCTTTTCTGGAGAAGTTAGCTCTTTAGTGTTAAACATACAGGAATATGGAAAGTCCAGAGGAGACTGAAACAGTGTTCCTGTTATCAGTCACTCAATTTATCAACTATATGAATTCCACTGAGAGCCCTTTGCAAAGAGCAGGTAGCTCTGAATCTTGTTAGGAGAAGAGGGTTCTCCAAGTTTCCTTCTTCCATCTTGACGGACCCAGATGGATTTCTCTAAGTTGTAAACACTCTGACACAGCTTGTGACATCTTCCATTCAACATGGCAGCTTCTATGCACACAACGAAATCCAAGTCCCACTCTCCTAGGAGAACTCCCCATCTCCTTTCCTGTGTAACTCATACTAAGACCACCTGATGAGACACACTCCTGCTCTACTGCAATTACTAGTTAACTGTTCCAGCAGTGTCTCGCAGGTTGTGGTCTTGGCATAAGATTAGATTCCTTTGAGAGGGAAGTGAATTGACTGATATATTACAACAGATAGTTGTTTAAGACTTAGGATGAATGAGGGACTCTGGGACGCTACAGGGTACATGCTCTGTCTAAATGAGTAAGTCAAATCCAAAACAATTTTTAAAGATTCTTCAGGGAGAATAAAATACATTTTAAGGAAGATTGCCCACTGTGTTACAACTGTGTGAACCATAGCTACCATCTACTTCTGCCAGCACAAGTGCCAATCAAAGGTATTTAAATTAACTCCTTAATAAATCCCCATTTAATTAAGCAGAAACTACTAAAGCATCTTAAGAATGAGCAAAACCTCATTACAAACATGTTTAGTTGCATTTAAATGAATCCAAATGTTTATGTTTGAAACACACTGCTTATTCAGTGTCCTCTTTTACAGTAAAGGGTAAACTAAGAAGAAATAAACATAAATTATTTTAGAAGTGGTATCGGGATATCAAAGATTAAAAATATTCCCTCTCCAAAGACTACATAGATATATGATTCCGAAAGATGATAGATGTCTCTACTAAATATTACTTTACAATGGAAAGAAAAAGAGCAGTCAGTGAGGGAGAGCTAATTTTCTTTGGAGAGTGGTATACAGTAGCCACTCCAGATCATCCAGTTTTGAAGATAATTCCTTGATGAAATTAGAGTTTGATTTTATTTCTAAGCTTACATACCAATTTTGTAGATCACAAATTGATGAGTTTCACACAGTTTAGACTAATCCCTGAATGCAAATTGGACATCTTGTCTTTATTAAATTGAACACACTGACTCTATTACATGCCCAAATCCCCAGAGGTAAATTGTGAAGTGTTTCAGATCTACCTCAAGTTATAATTAGGCAGCAGCTTAAACTGTAAGAGCAAGTCCGTCATGTGGCAGCAAACTAATTAAATTAGCAAAACACATTAAGTCTCATCAGCTAAAGCTTTGCAAAGATTTCCTATGCGGTCGGGACACTTTCAGTGATGGTTAAGTTTAAATTTTAATTTTAAAGGCCAAACAAATCTATGTAGGAATCAGTCATCACTCCCTTTTACAGCTAATGGAATTTCCAAAGACTGAATCCTATTTCAGAATCTCCAAAGCGTAACCCCCAACAACCTTCATACTTGAACCTATGTCATATTCGAAATATTGATACTTTAACTGTCATTATCTTCCTCTGGATCTCTATGTTTTGCTCATTTTTCTATGTTGTGTAACCGGTGCTACAGACTTCTCTGCTCTAATTCCACTTGCTTTATAGGCTGAGTTATATTCAATTCTGAGCAGTTTCAGAGTCTGTACTCTGAAATCAGGATCTACTCCTTGAGAACATATCAAGCTAGAGAATGAGTTACCCTGGAGCATGGCTTGGAGAACAAGAGCACTTGCTGTGTAAGCATCAGGACCTGAGTCTGAACCGGTGTAAAATGTTGGGCATAGTGGTGTTTGTCAATAACTGTAGCAATAGGAAAAGTAGGCTTGTGGATCCTCAGAGCTCACTAGCCAAGAGCCTAGTCCAATGAGCAACCTTCTGATTCAGAGAGAGAGGGAGAGGGAGAGGGAGAGGGAGAGGGAGAAGGAGAGAGAGAGAGAGAGAGAGAGAGAGAGAGAGAGAGAAACAAGGCAGTGAGTAACAGATAAGACAGTCTTTCTCTGATCACCACTTACGACACACAGTGGGGTGTATGCATCTGCATACTCACATACCTGTAACACACAAATACACACAAACACACACACACACACACACACACACACACACACACAGAAACAATAATCCCATGGGTTTTCTTAAAGAAAAAACATGCCAAACTATCATCATAGTTTACAACTGTATATCATAGATAACTGCAATATCAATTCCCAATATTAAGGCTATCTAGTACAATCTGTTAAGGGTATAATAGTGTGAGAAGCTCTGGTACAATCTGTTCAGGATGTAGTAACTGTCACTTGCAAACGTACTCTTCACAGTTTAGTATAAAAACAACTTGGAATATCAAGTCTTATCTTCCAGACATATGGCTCATGAAAGGGTTTGGGTACATAATATTGGCAATGAAAAAAAATTATGAGTAGATAAGATAACTTCTGATATATAATTTCAAATTATGTTTTGATAAAATCTTATAAATCATTGTCATAAATTTTCACAGGCTACTATGCAAAAGCAAAAGGACCAAGGAGAGAAGTGGAAACTGTAAGAAAAAGTGATCTGTAGGGAAGACACTCCAAGGACAATGTGCAAATTATGAAAGGGACACAGTGATATCAGTTGCTATACCCAATTATCAAAAGTTAGAAATTGAGTAAAAAGAAATCTTCAACAATTACTAAACAAACACAAATAATGAATCTTAGAGTTTGGGGCTCATAGTCCATCCTTATGACTTCCTAGTTTCTAGGATTTCAAGTCACACTGACATTTCGAGGTACCCTGTTCATCTTTCCATCAATGATATTTGGCAAGACATGTATGATGACAAGAGCCAGTTTAAATGCAGTCAGTCATGCTCATGAAAGCACTCGCTTGCACCTGAGAGGGATCCCAGTGTTTGTTACCCAAAGCTGGGACAGTAGCCCAACTGGTAAAGGGTTCCCATGCAAGTATAAGGAACTGAGTTCAGATCCTGAGCACCCATGAAAAATCTGGGTGCAGAATTACATCCGTAACCCCATATATGTTGAAGGAGTGACTAAGTCAGAACACTTGGAGCTTGCTAACCGACCAGCCTTCCTGAATCAGTGAGCTCCAGGTTCAGTAAGAGAGCCTGGGCCAAAACATAAGGTGCAAAGCAACTAAGGAAGACATGCAGTGTTGACTTCTGACCTCCACACACATATATTTACATACATGTACACCTGCATACAGGTAGGCATGTCTACCACACACACAAACACAAAATTCACTGAATAGTGAAACCAAGCCTGGAGGGCAGGAGACAGCACCTTGAGTTAAAAGCATGATCATTCCCATTCTCGGTGAATCCCACTGACTTTGTTTAAGAATACATACTAAAAGAAGCAGACAGAACACAACAGAATCAGACTGAGCAAACAAACAGTCAACCATGTGCTTCAAACCAACTCTATTCCACACTGGCTTAATTTGGGCACTGAAAATGAATGAAACCACTGAGTACATAAATGGATGTAGGTCCAGGAGAATATTACTAACCATTCTTTGTGAATTGACTCATGCCACATGGCTTAAATGAAAGATTTGAAATCACTTTCTTTCAAGGAGTCAATTAAAGAGGCAATTCCACAGAGCAGTATCAAGGAATGCTAACTCAAAGATGAACAGTGAAGTCACTAGGGGGTTAAGGTCCTCCACTGTGAGTAACTAGGTAGGTTAAGGTCCTACATCGTAAAGTCATTAGTTATGCTAAGGTCCTCTGGCCTTCTATAAGACTCTGTCCTTCTGTCCTCCTGGTGGAAACCAGGGTGCTCCTAGATCCTTCAACACGTCCACACGGCTTGCCTTGTTCTTGCAGCAAACTCATAATAGACAAACATAGAACAGGGGGCGGGGGAGGAGGAAACGCTTCCACCTGCAGAAAACAATAGGGTTTTTTGATTTTTACTATTACAGAGGGGTTTTTTTTTGTTTCGTTTTGTTTTTTAGTTTTGTTTTTTCCCCTAGTGTACTGGCTGGTTTTGTCTGTCAATTTGACACAAGCTGGAATTAGTACAGAGAAAGGAGACTCTGTTGAAGAAATGCCTCCATGAGATCCAACTGTAAGGCATTTTCTCAATTAGTGATCAAGGGTGGGAGGACCCATTGTGGGTGGTGCCATCCCTGGGCTGGTGGTCTTGAGTTCTGTAAGAAAGCAACCTGAGCAAGCCAGGGGGAGCAATCCAGTAAGTAACATTCCTCCATGGCCTCTCATCAGCTCTTGCTTCCTGCCCTGTGTGAGTTCCTGTCCTGACTTCCTTTGGTGTTGAACAGCAATGTGAAAGTGTAAGCTGAAGAACCCTTTCATCCCCAACTTGCTTCTTGGTGATGATGTCTGTGCAGGAATAGAAACCCTGACTAAGACACCTAGTTTGTTCAATCCAACAATGCTGCATCAAACTACTGCCTGGCAAATTATTTGAGGTATATAATCTCAAAAAAAAAATCATTTCATTCCCATTGTCCCAGGTATTTCTTTGTAAATACTTTTTCCAGACTTGTAAGACAGCAGGTGAAAAAGCTGAGAAGCCCAAAACAAAGGAGAAGCAACCAACCTGCCAAACCTGCAGCCAAGAAGGCTGGTAGAGCCTCAGCTGGTGCCTCAGCTGGTGCCTCAGTCAGTGCCACAGCTGGCGTGGACAAAAAGGGAGGCCTAAGGGCAAAAAGCCCAAGTGTGAGAGCAAAACCTTGTCCTGGCAAGAGGAACTGGCAGGTACTCTTGATCTGCTAAGCACTCCAAAAAGGCCTGGTGCAAAAGGAAATACTAAGCTGCAAAGTGAACAGAAGAAAAAGTAGCTGACCTCTGCTACTGTCACAAAACCACCTGGTGGTAGCAGGAATGGTGGTGATCAGTGTAGTTACACTTTGAAAAATGCCTAGATAATATCCTACTGAAGACAAGCCATGGAAGCCACTGAGGCATGGGAATATGTGTGTCAGCCTGCACACGTGTCAGCTCTATGCCAGCACCATTCCCAGTAGCATCTGAGCACCCTCAGCTGGCACCACACCGGTGAGAGTAGTTTTCCTGAAGCGTCTGAGCATGGCTGCTCCTAGTCACTGATCCTCTTAGTTTTGACTGAGCTCCTCTGGGTAGAACACACCAGAACTTTCTCATTACCACCTCTTTGAACATCGCCACAGAAAAGTTTAAAATCCCCCAAAACCTGACTGATGTTTACTTCAAGAAGAAGCACTTGTGCATGCCCAGGCACCATGAGAGACAGGTCTCCCCCATGGAGAGATACCAGTAACAAAACATGGCTGATCAGGATGGTGTGCACTTGCAGATTTTGCTAAAGATCAAAGCTGTTCCTCAGCTCCATGGCTAACTGTGAGTTCAGTTCTCTCTGACAAACTGGTGGTCTAAATTGCTAACAACCAAATCAAAGAACAGAGGAAAGGAAGGGAGAGAGGGAGAGAAGAAGGGAGAGAGGGAGGGAGGGAAGGAGGGAATGAGGGAGGAATAAACAAACAAATGAATAAATGAACAATACACAAACTGGCCAGCCCTTATAATCCTGAAATCTTAGAACTGTGCAGGCATCCAGCCTAATCAGCAACATTTACGAAGCAACCGTCATGCTGGAGCGATCCCCGAGAAGGACAGCTGACCTGGCTGTGTTTAAAGGACAGCTAGCTGAACTAATAACTTCATTTCACTTCAGAGGAAGATAAAGGCTGGTCTGCTGAGATGTCACCTTTAGAGCCACATCCTGATGCCATGTGCTCCACGAAAGTCAAAGCTCAGCTTGCTTTCTGGGAGGCGTCACAACTCAACCTGGTTCATTGACACCGCTCAAGGATGGTTGATGTGTGCCCTCATCCAATCTCCATCCTAGATGTGATTTACACTGTTTGTAGTCAAAGGATATAATTTTTTGGATGGGATTCTCGAATGGATGATGAATGGGAATGACTTCAAAGACCAGAAAGAGGAAAGCAACATGACTGGAAGACATTATACTGTGATGTGCAAGATTGGCATGTAGATTATTCAGGTAACCAGAAAATGCCCAGCTTTCTGTACTTGGACCTAATCCCTCCTAATAGTGTCAGGAGACCAGGGGCTTAAAGTATCACAAGGACTATAATGGGCTATAAAGAAAGCCAGTATCAGTTGTTAGGGAGAACTCCATGTCTCCAGCATATACCTTAGTCACACACAATGTTTGCTGGAGAACATTTCTTTTGAGTCTAAAATACTATTCTCAGCTAGGTGTTATAATGGACCCTGTAATACTAGCACATGGGAAGCCAAGGCAGAGAGACTGCAAATTCAAGGTTAGCCTAATCTACACAGAAAACATCTACATCAGATTAAAAAGTGGCTTTTTTCTTATAGGTTTAACAAATGTTATTGACAAATTTCATGAAACCATGCAACACATCCCAAAATGAGCCATCTTGAAGCAGGCATTGCACATTGGCTATGAGCACAAGACCATTCACAGGCCAAACCATAGCCCCAGAGCAGGTCGTGCTACTTCCTGCTTCCCTTCCAAAGCTGAGAAGCAACAATTCCAAGGTGCTCTTAGTGTGATTCACACATGAGTTTGCAGAAGTCCCGGCTTACTATACAGCATTCACCACTGTCTAGTTAAAAAGTAAGGACAGCCTTAATGATTGTCTTTGTGTCTACTTACATTAAACCTCCACTAGCATCCTCCGCCCAAGTTAAAACAGATGTGAATGTCCTTCTCTTCATTGTACACGATGTCCTCAATTTACAGCAGAATCCACGTTCTCTAATGAGGGGCATAGCCTGTACCACTAGCTACGTGACAGTGGACAGACTCCAGTTCACACTAATATATTCACACAACAACACAAACAATAACAAAACACAGGGACCAATACAGCATCTTCTTTTTCCTCCCCATCCCACCTACGGACAACCCAGAACGACTGTAAGGTGTTTGCAGCCCTACTGCTATGGTTCTCCAGAGCTCAGGGAAATGAATAATATGCAGTATTTCTTTATTTTCTAAATTATTACCTAGTTGTTTATTAGTCTAGACCTTTAAACTGAAAGTCAGCCTGTGCTCCCAGAAGGCGATGCTGATGAAGTCAGGGGTGAAAGAAATCAGAGAGCCTACAAATTGATGATGATCACTGTAAAGATCCAGCTCCACTTTTACTAGTTTTCTTATCACTGAGAGTTAAAGGCTGGGGATAGAGATGGCTCAGCGAAAAGTACATTCTGCTCTTCCAAGTTTAGTTCCTAGCACCCCTATTTCTCATGACTGCCCTACCACTAGCTCCAGGAAATCCAATGTGTATTTCATATGCATGTGATTTTGTATACACACACACCCTGTTTTTTAAATATAAGGTTAAACATAATTCTTGACAATGGTGCATAAAGAATCAAAAGATCAGGTTTAAAGGAGCCTCTCTGTACTCTTGGCAAGAAGCTGACACTGGCCTTCTGTTAATCTATGAGAGCACTGCCAATAAGCATCACCTGGTATTTTTCCAGAAGGAAGGAACTCACATAACATCAGGTAAATGCACTTGTGGAGGTCAGGGAATGTGCCCCCATAATCATTCATCCCAAGAAGCAGCCTGAGGCCCTGTCATCTGTGTGGGGAGGAAATGAACCCTGGCTTCTCACCAGCCTAGCACAGAAGCAGCTGTGCACCAGGCAGCCCTCAAAAGCACTTTCCTGAAGTAAATGCCCACGATGCACTTAGAGCTTAATGGTTTAAATTTTCATTAGTCAAACACACGTAGAGAAAACTGGATACTCATTCTTTAACCCCTCCTCCCCCTCTTTCAGATAGCAAAAGGTAGCACATCCTTCTTTTACTATTTTCAGCTTCCCAACTGAATGACACCTTCCACATGGATAGGGCTTTTCCTCCTGAGATCTGGAAAGGGACTCCACACTAATATAGCTCATTGGTAAAAATTCTGTTTCCTAGTAATGTCAAATTTTCATAGTCTTTATCCCTGGTATCATTTTCATAATGTCAGAAAATACAATCATGACAGAAGGTATACAACATTATTGTAAGAACCAGTACCTCTCCCCAGGGTGTGAGAAGAGAAAAAAAAAGGAAACTTGAGGCCCTTAGGCTTTCTTCATTTTATTTTCAATTCATTTTAAGTGCAAAAAAAAATCCTAGAATCTCTTTTCCCAATTCTTTCAACAAAACAGCAGTATTTTCTATGCTTAAAGGGGGAATGAGAAAACATAAACACAGGCAAACACAGATTATCTAAAATTTAACCATTTTCATAATAGACACATGGATGTGGCAAGAGTAATGGCAACATACTTGTGTGACAAGAATCTCATAAAAGGGACCTTAGCTGAAGAGAGCCACCCTGAACAAATGGAAGCTGTTTTCATTCTGTTTCTTGGAGAGGAAAGTGGTTATAAACAACACAGTGAGGACTGCTCATTGCCTTCACTGAATTTCAAGAATGATCAAATGCCGCTGTTTAACTTAGCTAGCGGAAAATTAAAATCGGACTGCTACCTGGCCCTTTGCTGTGCTAAGTAGAACACACCAATCCATCTGCCTTAGAAGCTGCTGATGCGCAAGAAATAATGCAAGGGTCTAAACACAAATGGATACAATCCAGCCATCCAAGCCACCTATACACTGGTCTGAGAATAATGAGCCCTGAGAAAGGCATTCTGTGCTCCCTGACACCAGACAGACAATATAAGGAGAGAAACCAGCGGAGGATAAGTAGCCGCATCAACACATGGATCCCAGTACTGATGAACAGAATGTAAGAAGGCAAAGAGTCATCCCATGAGCACGACTCCCAATGTTAAAAGCAGCAGAAGCTAAGCCTCCAAAAGGAAGCCGGACACAAGCTTCCTTAGGGCCCTGTACATCTGAGAAAACCAGGATGCGTATGCAAATCATCTGACCCTATTTAAACATGCCTTCTAGCATAAATGGCCCGAAAGTAACCTTTGTTGCATAATTAATTCAGAGGGAGCTCTTACTCAGAAAGGAAGTTATCTTTTGTGTTTCACACTAAGATTAAAAATAAATTTGGGCCAACATTCTACTAAATACCATAGAAAAATTCTTCATCCAATCAAATATTAGCTGAGGAAGCTGTTGAATTCCAATGTATACAACTGTAGAATCCATCATCAACCATGGGAGCACAACGGTCATGTTTAGTAGTGATGTATTATCACATATTATTTAAATAATGAAATTAAGCTTCTCCGCATATCCCGAGCTTCCGTGATTAATCATGTCCTACATATGTCAGAACTGTGACCCTCCCATCACCACCAGCCTGAATTCAAGGAACAACTATTCTGCACATTCTTGCAGGAACTTACAACTTGTATCAAAAGCTCTTATAATCATATCATTTTGCCATACTGGAACATGGGTATAGGATGTCACAGTGACTTTGACAGCCTATCACCTGTTGGCAAAATAACGCCAACTGCCTTCACGTTAAGACACTTCCATCCCACAAACCAACTTCAATAGCAGTGCCAACAGCGAAGCCAAAGCAAACCTTGGGTCATCACTGCCTTCTCCTTTTCGAGACTCTGATAAACTCTCATGCAGTAGACTAGGAGTAAATCTCTCACACTCAGCCAGCTCTGTGATAGGAAAAAGAGATAGGAAGAGCAGCGATGCCTACCTTCGCTGGTGGCCACATTTTTCTGGGCTTTGGTTGGTGTGTGATCTGTGCTTGAACTCACGTCGGATGAGACGCTTGAGCTGCCCTTGCCTAGAACAAAACAAGAGGGAAAAGTAGCTTCTGAGTTTTGTAGGTTCAGAACTGGACCATGCCTTACTCAGTCACACGCTAAGCCATTCCTTTCCAAGAAAGTGGCAATAACACAAAATGTGGAGTTTGTTAAAGGGTTTTGACTTATGCATTCAGTATCTCTGGGGAAATATTTGACACCCATTACAGCAGAACCAAAACCCTCTTATAATACATCCTGATTATGAACTCACAAGAGTATAAGACATGGGCAATGTGCCAATATAATCTTGGTTTGGCATAAACGAGAATAAGTAAGGAGGTGTGCGGAGTACACTGACTTTGGTAATACCGATACACTTTGCATTCCATAGCTCTCAACAAAAGAACTCTCAGAATGAAAAACAATTATCAGAGGAGAAAGAGCTTATAGGCTCCACATGACTGTATCACATTAAGAACACAAATCTGTGGTTCAATATCTTTCTGGGAAATAGCAAAAAAACAAACAAACAAACAAAAAACAAACAAAAAAACCCCTACATATCCAACACAGTGATCCTCAATCCAGGAAGAATTTTTCTATTCAAAGGGATGCATGAAGATGCTTAGCATAACTTTTGGTTGTCGTGAACAGGACAGAAGAACTACTGGTATGTGACAGTAGCCAGGATTGTTGCTAAGTGTCTTAGAATGGACAGGACATCAGAAACAATTTTATAGCATAAACACCAGGAACCATGGATTGAGATGTCCCATTCCTCCTGAGTACCTAAGTCCAGGGCTGAGTTTCTGCACCTTTCACCTTTTATATATGCATTAATAAACACTGTCTAAAAGACATAATAATGACTACAAATACAAACCACACTAGTCCACAGAGGGGAGTCCCTGACAGCTAGGATGGGAGATTTCAAACTGTTCCAAGTTACCCATGTCCTTGTATCATCTCCTACCTCTGTATCTTTAACTATCACAACAGAGCAAAATGGAAGGGGGTTTGCTGATGGGACTAAAGGTTATAAGTTAATAATTATTTAATTAAGCAAAAGGAAGACTACCTCATATGGACCTGTCAGAATGAGGTAAGTATTTTGAAGGATCTAGCAGAGAGAGGAGCTCCTGTTGTCCTTGAGTTCTGAGCAGCAAATGCTAAGGTTAGGGTTGGTCATTTCTCACAATGGGATGAAGTTGGCCAACATCATCTGTGAAAGGAAGACCCTGACTCTTAAAGGACAGCCTGGATCTGGCTAATACTCTGGCTGCTGTTTTGTACCAAGTGCAAAGGACTCAGTTAATTCGTACCCAGAATCCTGATCCAACTGTAAAATAACAGCTACACCTCCCTCGTGTTAGAGTCTTTTATGTCACAGTGATTGTGCAGTGGTAGAAAACCCCCTAACTGTATTAAAAACAAGTTATGAGCAAAAGTTTATAGTATACGGAGAGGCACCGATAGTCTTCCCAGTAAGAGATACAATGAATTGGATATTTACCTTCTACTAAATTGTTGAAATCTTAAGCCCCAAGGACATAGCATTAAAGAATGAAGCGCTTAGGACGTAATTAATTATGAGAGTGCAATCCTCATAAATAAAGACTGTGCCTTGGCCAAAGGGGTCTGAGCTCTGGACTGCCACATGAGGGTGCAACCAAACAGCAGTATATGAACCAGGAGTAGGTCTTTAGCGAGCATCAACTGTCCAGGCATCCCAACACTAAACTATCAGCTTTCAAAGTGTAAGGAGTAGGTTTCTGTTAGATATAAACAACCCAGTCTTGGGTATTTTATCATAGTATTCTGTATAGACTAAGCCAAGTTTAGTTGAGTGAGCCGATAGTCTAAGCTCATAGCACACAACAGCACAAACTCTTATATGTAATGAGCTTCTGGATTCTATCTCCTATGTAGGAAGTCATAGAAATATCCAAGTTCATGGGTAATATCACCTGAGCTGGGAAGACAAATGGAGTTGTTTCCTCTTGCCATGATTCCCTAACTAACTGTTGGGGCTCCAAACCAAGTCTGCTACTTAGATTACAATTCACCAATGTCTCCCTGCATTTATTTATTTATTTATTTATTTATTTATTTATTTATTTTTATTAACTTGAGTATTTCTTATATACATTTCGAGTGTTATTCCCTTTCCCGGTTTCCGGGCATACATCCCCCTCCCCCCTCCCCTTCCTTATGGGTGTTCCCCTCCCAACCCTCCCCCTATTGCCGCCCTCCCCCCCACAGTCTAGTTCACTGGGGGTTCAGTCTTAGCAGGACCCAGGGCTTCCCCTTCCACTGGTGCTCTTACTAGGATATTCATTGCTACCTATGAGGTCAGAGTCCAGGGTCAGTCCATGTCTAGTCTTTGGGTAGTGGCTTAGTCCCTGGAAGCTCTGGTTGCTTGGCATTGTTGTACTTTTGGGGTCTCGAGCCCCTTCAAGCTCTTCCAGTTCTTTCTCTGATTCCTTCAACGGTCTCCCTGCATTTTAAGTAAGACAATAAGTAACTATTTGTTTGGGTCTAACTAACATTTTGGACTGGAGCCTTTAGAGGTCGATTGACATAGTGAGCCTCTTACCAACTTAGAAGTACATAAACTTGCTCTCTGTCCTCAGAACACATCTTCTTTGCTTGGTATTCTTGAACATTCACTCCTCTTACCTCCTTTCTGCACTGGAAGTTCAGCATCTATATCAGATAGGGGAGGTACTTAAACTAAGAGATTCCTGCTGGCTTAAACTGATTGATGACTCTGAGTCCATTAGATTATTCTTCAAAACCAAATAATATAAACACTCTTTTTAACAGGGCAAAAATGATATTCTGCACCGTCTAATATATAGACTTAAATGTTTTAATTATGTTCTTACTTGGTGATATATAAATGGAAAATTTAAAATAAACTCTGTATGTTCTACCTCTGATTCAATAAGAAAAGCAAACCAAAATAACAAATTAAGCACAAAATAATAAAACACATAGCTTCAAGTGTAATAGCATTAATTTAACGTGATAGCTGATGGTGTGGGTTTCGCTGGAATTAACTTGCATTTCTTAGCATGAAAATTTTAAACACTGGCTCCTAAAGGCTATGTATGCTTGTTTTGAGGATTTCTCTGTTGCCCTTGGGTGTGTGAGAATTAACTCCACCTTCCCATCACTCCTTGCAATGAACACAGATTTTTGGTTTAGGGGGACAGTGGTCTGGAACTTTCTATGGAGATCAGACTAGCTGTGAACTCAGAAAGCTTCCTCTTCCTCCCAAGTGCTGAGATTACAAATGTGCGTCTCTACAACATGCAAGGAGTCCCCTCTTACAACAAAGTAGACCATGGACAGAGCTGCCTTGGTCTGATTTCTTCATTCCAATCTTCACAATTTTGTTTTTCCACACTATTAGTCCAAAACCATTGCAGAAGAGCCCTCCCTTAAGAGACTATGAGGTCTTACAGTGGGACTCTTATGCTGTGAAACCAAGATGTTATCTTTTAAGAATTTCACTACATACAGTAATCATTCATGCAATGAACCAGTTGTCGGAATACTAGCACACAATGAGTAACGATTACAGCAGGACAACCAAAGAATCCCTCAACTTTAATAACCATTCCTTCGTGTTGGTAGCATTCGTTTGTAAATTGTAATCACACTGAAAACACAGAGATAGCAAATGCCTGAGGAAATTCTCAGTCAGCACTGGAAACATGCACCATCCTTGTGCTAGTGAATGAGGAGAAGGAAGAAAAGGAAGAGAACAATATTATGAATGGGTCTATGTGAATCTGGCAGTAAGCACCTTGATACAGTGGAACACCCCCATACTTTAGATGAATCACCTTATTAAATATTCACTCCATGTGACCAATATGCTCTCAATTGTGCTTCCAAAACTCTTTACTGCTCCTCATTGAAAATGTTAGACTTCTCCATTTCCTAATTATCTCACCAATACTAGCACAGCATCATGGTTATGATGGATGGCTATTAAATCCTGAGAGTATATATCTATTTTATGCATAAGAAAGCAAGGGTTTCTCACCCCTCAAGAACCACTTTTCATCACCTTGAAGGCAAGACCATACCTACCAATGTTGTACATCCTTCAAAAAGTAAATATTTTAAAAAATGCACTAATGTTTAATGCATTAATTAAGAAATATAGGATAAGTATGAGCCCAAGTGCAGCTGGTTCTGTCTGTCTGAGGTGCTTATATTTTGTAAGGGCACCACAAACACAAAAGTGGTGCTCATGTGATCCTCTTGTCACAACATTTGCATCAACAGATCGATGGAAAACCTTGTCTATGTGTCCCTCTTCAGCCATCATGTCGGCTGTGCTCTTGGCTCATTTACATTAAACTGAAACCCAACAGTACTGTACTTATGGGACATCAGAGTCCACTTTTACAAACCCTAGAAATCTTTGTTGAACTACATCTCGGACCTTTTCAATGACAAAATTACCAAGAGACAGTGGTAATAAATCATGTTCCAATAAGGACACCATAAAGGAATACCAGTGAGGGCTGAAGATATGCCTCAGTGTTAGATCACCTACTTAACATATACAAAACACCAAATTGGATCTCAGTACTGAAAAAAGCAAAATAACAACACACACACACACACACACACACACACACACACACACACACACACACAAGTGTAGCAAACAGCATGAGATAGGATGGCAGAGTATCCTCTCTCTAAACTTCTCATGAGAACATACTCTGATGAGTACTTCTGAGTATGTACTTCTGGTGACGGCAAAGACGCCGTGTCTGTGAACCAGGCTGTGGATGATCAAATATGACGTAGGTATTCTTTTGGGTAGTTACAAGCAAATAAACTTGAGAATACAGTAGCAATTTGTCCATGTGAGAGCTGACTACATATTGTCCTGCCTTCCATGTGGTTCTGCATCTTGTGGACAGATTTTCCGATGACACGAATGCATGGCATGAAGGATCCAGAGTGAATGAGCCTAACATCGACCCTGTACTTGCCACGTCCTAGTCTTGGGGAAACAACTAAACCCTGACCATCTTATAAAGATCAATACTGCATCCCACAGCTACTGCAGTCATTAACAAAACCTGAGATATATATGTGGGGATGGTGCAAGCAGCTCAGAAACATACAATTTCTTAGTATATTTGGGTTCATACTAAAGATACTGATATGGTATTCTCATCAAAACCACTTCCCAGTGAGTTCAAAAAGAGAAAGATGAGGATGGCAGGGTAGTTAAGAACAGAATAAAGAATTAGGTATTAAATAATATTGAAGATGAAAGATCTATTCTGCTGAAATTGATAAATGTTATCTATAACTATATGAATAAGTATTCTGATAATTATAAGCTTCACCATAAATAAACCAATATAGGTGGATTAATTATTATGAATTCAGACACACTCTCAATTCAGGGATGTCAGCACAACCATTTGCCTTCCTTTACACCAATCATTTCATCTTTTCTCCTTGATTACCAATTCCAGATGTGCAGGTTCTGCATATGTTCTTTCACATCTGTATCCCTGTGCTGCTATACTATGAACATTCAGGACATGTGTGAAACAGTTTACATAAGTGGCTGGCTCCAGGGATGAAGTAGAGATTTACCCTATTCCTTTATCTCTGGCCCCATGATATTTTCTAAGAAGCAACATCCAAACCCATGCTTGCTCAACAAAGTCTATATAACCATTGTGCTTAGAGCTTGCAAACATAACTTCCAAAACACGTACGGATTCCCAGTGGGGACATGGAGTAATATAGTCTGTATTAGTTTCCTGGAGCCATCATAATAAATTACTCCTAGCTGGATGACTTAAAATAACAAAAAATGTATTATTTCACAGTTATGAAAGCTACACGTTTGAAAGCAAGGTGTTGACAAGACCATGTCCCCCTGATGGGCTCCGTGGGGAATCTGTTGCAGGCTTCTTTCTTAGCTTCAGCAGGTTGCCAACAATCCTTGAAGTTCCTTGGTTAATGGCAGCCTAATTCTCCTCTGTCTGGGACATCACATAACTTCCTTCCCTTTGTGTTCCATGTCTTTTATAAGAAACACCAGTCACATGGATCAGAGGCCATTCTACTCTCTTAGCCTTCAATCCAGCAAACTGCATCTGCAACACCTCATTCTCAAAGAAAGGTCCTATTGGTAGGTTCTGGGAAGGACATAAACTAGAGAAAAGAAAGAACATGGTTCACACCAGTGTTAACTCAAGCATCATTGCAGAGAATATCCCATCCTGGTCTGCTCTATGGGTACTCACTCAACGCTCACTGTGTGCCAGCATTATTAGGAAGGAAAAGATGTGGACAATTAAGATTCAGAGTGCCATAGAATTTAAGAAGTTTAGGATGCCCTGCTTGAGGAAAGGCAGCACTTAGCACGCAGGCTTATCTGTTCCATGGTGAAACAGTGGGCTAATGGCATCAGGACAGAAGCCACTTCCCTGAGCCACACACCACCTACTTCAGGCAACTCAATGAGACTTAATACAGATGTCAGCTGACACAAAGACAGATGCTGCTGCTGCTGCTGCTGCCACTGACAGATGGTGCCTCACAGCCAGTGTTCTGCACCGAGTAATGAGCAGATCAGAAGCATGGACAGGCTAAAGGCTTCACACACCAACACAGAACTTGCATTGCAATGTAAGTGGCTGCAAAGTTGTTCTTATGCCAATAACATCACTACAATTTATACTAGTAATTAATTTCTTCACACACATCCAAGTTCCAAACAGCTACTGTGCTCATGGACCATAAAGAGAAAAACAGTGTGCAAGGGAATAACACACTGCTCCTTGGGAGTCACTTCCGTTTCAGTGTGACCTGGGAACATCTTCAAAGCCATGTGCTCCTTCCTGGCATTGAGCCTAAGTATAGATAAGTCCTTGATGGCCTCTTTTGATTCATTTGATCATTTTATCCCTTCACTATCCTGTAGCACACACAATTCCATGAATCATGATTGCCCTGAGGTTTTCTTCTGCAGGGTTTTGAGAGCTGGGAAGCAGCAGAGAAGCCATCACGACCTTTGATAGTGTGAAAGGACAAGAAGTATGGACCTCTGCGTCTGCAGCTCTCTGTAGACTCCCACGCTATAGGGAGACAATCACAGACAGTTGGAAATTGTGGCTGCTTGCTGACTATGGGGTTTCTACAAAGAACCTTCCCATGCATTTTCCTTAATAAGCATTGAAGATCAATCTAAACCATGAAAACTCTTTACACAGCTTCAGTCACCTTGTTGTTCCTCCTCACACCACTCCTGCTTCTTCACATGTAGCAATGATCAAGAGGGAAAATGGAAGGGGGACCATACTCTTCATAATTACATCAAATGCAAGGCAACCAGGATCTCAACATTTCCAACTATGCATGGGTTAGCTATTAAAAAAAAAAATGCAGGCAATAAAATTGCTGAAATTCTATATGTGGAATCTTAAAAAACAAATTTCAGTCTTGATTTGTTGTAAGAGGCTTTATAACTGACACAAGTTCCTACCATAGAAATTTAGGAACTAAATGCAGAGATGGGAATCTGCAGCTCGTACCCATGTTTGCTACTGGCAAGCTGCCCAGTGCTTCTGACATTCATCCCTCATCTCAAAGGGGTGAGGGTGAAGCTGAAGGAAACTGCCTTGAGTCTCTTCTCAGCTCTCTACTTACATTCCTTTACAAAGTCCCTCTTTATATTGTATCCAACCTCTAGCAAAATTATAAACTATTTCACCAGCTGGAGACAAGCACCAGAACACCTTAAAGGTTAAGGGAATACCCTGTTCCCTATAATAACATTGGTGTGTATGTGCACACATACACATACATGTACACACATGCCTAGGAAAAGTTTATATATACAGTTACACATATATAATATACTCACAGATAACAATACACATGCATGTTGCATTAGTTGTGATTCCCATTGATTTGATAACGTCATGATAAAAACACCTTGAAGGAAGCATTAAATCTGATATGTTTTACCAACAAGTACATGGGCAAAGCATCATGGTAACAGGAACAAGTGGAAAAAGATGCTGACTACCTTATAGCAGATGGATAGCTGAGAGAGACAATGGGGCTACAGACTGGTCTAAGATTCAAAGGTACTCACTATTACCTACGTTCTCAGCTAGTTTCCATCTCCTATCAGCTTCCATAATGTCTCTAAATAAGGACCAAGCTAAATCGAGAAACTCAACATCCATATAGTAACGTACACATGTATTAATTTTCTAAAGCTCAAGTAGAATATTTCAGTGTTGTATCTTTGAGCCTTCAACTTTTGAAGTTGTTACTCTAGTGGGATCTTTTGAGTCCCAAAATGAGAGTCCAGGTTTTCTTGCCTCTTAAGATTGTTCTTACTCATCTCTCACCTTTTCCCTTTTCTTGGAATGGGAGTTAGTCTCTTTAGATCAGGGAAACTGCAATCCCCTCTGGTAATCATTGAGTGAATGGCAGAAGGGAACACTCCCAAATGACCAGAGCCTATCCACTACTGAGGGCTCAAGAGAGAAAGGTAAACAGAAATAAACTGTCAAGAATGGTTGCTTCACTGGAAGTGTGCTCTGTCATCTAATACCATAGCTGCCACGTGATATGGCTGAGATTGATCTCACCTCAAGTGTAAACAGCAGCACGTGTCAATCAAAAGGAGCTGTGGCTTGACTGACTCCAAGCCGAAAGTTTGATCTTCAATGCAGGAGTATTGGAGAAAGGTCTAATGAGACATGACATATGGGCACTGCTAGCTACCATGAGAGTAGCTGTTAAAAATTGAGGCTGCCCTTCCTGTTTTCCTTTAGTATGAGCTCATGTGATCTTCCATGCCTTGCCATGTCATGGTACATTACAGAAGCCTTGACCAGACACCAAGGTTATACTACTGGACTCTCCAGAGTCATAAGCTAAATAAACTACTATCTTCGATGAGTTATTCAGTCTGGGGTTTATAGCAACAGCAAATGGAGTGAGAGAAAAGGAGGGGTATCTTACTCCCTTTTCCATTGCTATGATAAAATGTCCCCCAGAAAGCAACTTAATGGAGAAAGGGTTTGCTCTGACTCCGTCTGAGGCAGCGGATCGTGAGCACCTACAATCAGTGAGCAAGAAGGCGTAAATGCTTCTGCTCAACTCACTTTCTTCCTTTGATATAGCCCAGGACCCAACCCATGAATCAAGCTCACCCACAGAGTGAGAGTAGGTGTTCCACCCCAATTGAGCTAATTAAAATAACCCACCACAGTTATGTCTATACTTATGTCTCCCAGGTAATCTCACCAAGTTGTCAATCAAGATTAACCATCACAGGGGTCCAATTTCTAATGAAGATACATGAGCTGAAATCAGAAAGGCAGAATGTATTCAGGCAAAGGTATCACTGACATGTAATTAGTTGAAGTCGCTACTACTACACTTCTCGGAGGGGTGAGGCAATGAAGACAGAAGAGCCTGTCTGCTATACAAGGTGGTAGATGGTGGAGGTAAAATTACTTTATGATAAACAAAACTGTAGCTTGAATTGAGGGAGAAAAATCTATACCATAAATATGTATTCATGTACTTATACCTTCAGATGCTGACACTACAAAGAGCAGAGTAAATATAAACACTAGGAACAGTGATGAATTTTAATGTCTTAAATAAGCATAAGCAAGTAAAAACTAAAGGCAGTATGCTTAGCCAAATGATAAATCCAGTATGACTTCTAGACCCTGACAAATAGTCTAATATTCTCTGTGCAAGGAATAGACGACTTGATAGGTCATTCTTCTCCTAAAAACTTCAACTTCCATTTATAATCTATGTTGTATTTTTCAAAGCTTTATGCATTAAAAAATATCACTCTCCCTAAACTTTGCATTTATAGCCCTTTTATCATATAAATTGTGGTCATAACCTAAGTGAGGGTTTTCAGGGGCCACTTGAGGGAAAGGACTCTCTTCTATACTAGGGATACATCAAACGAAATAAATCTTGCCCAAAGCTGGAATTGTTCTTGAACGTAGCACTTGAAACTAATCTCTTCTCTCTTGAAAATATACTAGTTTTCCTTTTGGCCAGAATAGATCAAATTCCCCAGGGAGAGCTGTTGTTTCCTTTCTATGATATACTGACTCTTGATTAAGAATCCTAGAATTCCCCATGAGTTTTTGCCTCACACTCTTCTGGCACAAAGGCAACACTTCATCCATAAAGGGGTCAGGAACATGTGGACTACCCTCACATATGAAGGGTAAGAAGAAACAAGGGATTGAAACTCAAAGTATGTTAAAGTGTTCCTCCACTTTAGGCCTTCCTCTTCATCTTCTTGTCAAATTTAATATTCTCAAACTAAAAGCAAGCTGCTTTTGGATAAATAAGCTGGAGAACTGAGGTAGAAATTTCAGAGTATGTTTATGTTATACATATGTTCATAAAGGCTTGAGTTGAATGTAATGACTAGGAATTTGACTCATTTAAATACAAAGCAAGAATTTCAGGCATCTGAGATGGTATCTTTTCCTCAATATGATAGTATCTAGGGAGATGTTTTTAAATATGTAGTGTGAGACAGGCAGAATAGAATAACCTGCTGCCATAAAGATATAGATATAGATGATATAGATATAGATATAGATATAGATATAGATATAGATATAGATGATATAGATATAGATATAGATATAGATATAGATGTAGATGTAGATATAGATGTAGATATAGATATAGATATAGATGTAGATAGATATACATGTAGATAGATATAGATATATTAATTACAGATATGAGATGAAATCAAATATAAAAATACTTTGGCTGGATCTCCCTCCTGCCTTTCTCGCTTTTTGTAACATGTGTTCTACTCCAAATACAGGACAGCCGTTCTTGTGACCCCTTAACCCACATTTGTGAAATATGGGTTTTCTCCCTGCTAACCAGAAAGCAATCCCTCAACTGTACAGCAGATTCATTTGGATATCCCTAGTTTCAACATCCCACAAGGTAAGGAGAGGGTTCATTCCTTCTGAATAGGGAGGGAAGGGTCTGGTTGCATGAGGAATCAACTACATAATTATATGATTGGAACACTAGTTACAGGATATGGTTGACTTCTCACAAAATTATACCCCACCCATTTTTCTGAGAAACCATTTACAATCTAGAGACCTCATGAACTCCTCCTTGGGCTTGATTAATTTGCTAGGATGACTCAGAGAACTCAATGGAAGACCTCATTATGGAAATTGGCATATTTAAAAGTACAGTAGAAACAATATCACTGAAAAAAATACAGGGTAAAGGTTATTGGACAATGGATTTGGAAGTATCTTCCAGAATCTTCCATGTGCTCACTTAGTGAGAAGCTCTCCAAATGCTGTCCATTTCCAACTTTTCATAGGTATAAATATTTCTACCCATGACCATTGATGCAGTGATGCATTGGTACAAACATTGATGTTCAAGTTTAAGACCCTTTCCTCTCTGTGTTGATGAATGTGCAAAGCTGAAACTTCCATCACTATAACTTGTTCCTTGGGCAAGTGGACCCTTCCTTATCACAACTCAGGAGCTATCAAAATCAGTCATCTCATTAGCATGGAAAGGCGCGCTTATGGCTCTGAATATTGACAGGGTTTAGAAGGTAAATAGATCAGAAAACTGGACGAAGAGCAAATGCTTATTGTACAGTATCATACCTTTCATCCTATGTTTTTAAAACATCATAACTCTCTGTCATGCCTCTAGCTATGTATGAAACTCCTAAAATTTTTCTGCTGGATTTTGGATTAAACTTGGAACTCTATGACCCATAAGCAGCTATTGCAAGTCTCACTTGGATGACCCAAAAAGTGGGCTACTACTATCTGGATAATTTGTCAGACACAGCACACGATAATTACAGGATGCAGGTAAACATTTGTTTAATGAATTGAGTAGTAGTTATCAATTACACATAGTCTCTGTCTTATTCCATTCGAATATAAAATCTCTCCTTTAGCGATTGGAGAGAGATTTCAGCAGTAGACATTTGTGCTGTTCCGGAGGTCCTGAGATCAATTCCTAGCCACCATCTCTAATGGGATCCAATACCCACTACAGTGTCCCCATATACCTCATATACATACAGGAAAAAATCTTTTTAAGAAATGTCTCCTACAGATTCATGTATTGGAGGGTTGGTTGGTTCTGTTGCTGGGCATATAGGAAGTACTGGGTCCCGCAGGCAATGGACTAATTCAGGACAATCATCTGGTGGGTTGTTAACATGGTGGCATTATAGTTAGTCGTAGAAAACAGTGCACAGCTGGCAAGAGTAACTGGGTTCTCAATGATAACTTGTCTACTGAAAATAAGATGTATATCCACACTCTGTATCATGCAAAAGTAAATTCTACCATGGAGGTTTTACTGTTAATTTTTAAATTATTTTATTGTTTTTATTTCAAAGCAAACTTCATGCCAATTCTGGTATGACCATACAGTGTGATTTAGCTTAACTGCCTGCTATAAACATAAAAATTCTTACAGACAAGAGGGCTCGATTTTAATCTCTACTCTAACTAATCAAACAAGCAATCTGCTAGTTCTATGCCACCATATTTTCATTTTTGCCACATAAGAGAATTAGTGCTGAGGTTTCCCCTCAACTCTGACAACAGCTCAGTGAGTTTTGTAACCTCTTAGTTTCACCAAACCCCAGCACCAACTCCAGGAGACAGGGCCTATGTTTTACCCTCACTGTCTTCCCAAGGAAGCTAAAGTGTTAACTATGTAACCTCGGTTCAGCTTTTAAGGAAAAAACTGAGCTGTCTGGTCCCTGGGCTTCCACCTATTGTCATCCTGTAGATTCTTACCATTGTGCCTATGGCAGAGCTCAGGTGATTGTTTTGTCCTCCAGCTACTTTACAGAAGGAGATTTAACTCTCTGACTCAGTGTTAATACTTACCAAGTATTATGCAGTCTAAGACTTGTTGGTTTTCCTTTAATTGCCTCAGACAATGCATGACTTTAATGGCTAGCCCACAGTCAAGGTTCAGCAAATGTCACCTGGTAATGCTGTCCTAGAACTTGACTTCTGTTTATTTGTTTGTTTGATTGATTGATTGATTGATTGATTGATTGATTGATTGATATGTGTGCGTGTGTGTGTGTATCTGTGTGCCTCTCTATGCGGGTGTTACTTTGGATGATATGCACATGTTCATGGTGGTAAGAGGTTGAAGTTGAGTGTTCTGCTCAATCTCTCCATAGCCGATGCTTTGAGTCAGGGTGTTGATTTGATGAAGGTAGCTGGCCAGGTTTAGTCTCAGCATCCCAAGTGCTGGAGCTACAAGTACCCGCCATCACACTCAGTTTTTCACTTGGGTTCTGTACATCTAACCTCTGCTCTTTACGCTTCAGAAGCAAGTGCTTTCCCATGTGATCTACTTCCCCACCCCTAGAACTGCAGAGTAGTAGAGCCATATATTACCTCAAAATGTAAACTGCAGGTAGTTTCTGTAACTCAAACATAGGACTTTAGCGTTGAGATTTGTAATCTTAATAATCAGATTGATGAATTTAGGCCAGCACTCTGGGTAGTTCTTTCAACCTTGTATCAGCCAGTTAATTACTTTTTGAAATTCCCCCAAACTCATGTGCAGCACTGCCTCACACTTCTGATGGAAATCTTGTCACCCTATAATAGTGGTTCTTATAAATAAGACTCCATCTCACCTTCAACTCTATCAGAGTAAAGTCACTTTGGTTTTAGAAACCTTTCCTCACTTGGAATGTTGGTACCACCTACAGTCATTTCCATACTTACTATTGTAAAATACCACAGCTGACCTTTTCCAGCATGCTTGGGGATACACCAATGTGTTCTTATGTATATTTTCTTACTGCATTGCATATCTATCTTGTTTACATGTCTTGGGATCACAGGCACTGCTGGTGTTAACAACACTGTGTCACAGAACTCCTGGAAACAGAGTTTTGCTGAAGATTACCATTCGCTATATATTTGGAGATGAAAACAAGACAGACTTAGTAATCCCCCCACCTCACTCCACCCCACCCACACACACATGCACAAACACACACAGGTAGGTTTTTACATCAGAAAGACTGGCCAAATTCCCACACCATTGGACACCTGTGTACAGAGAATCATCAGCAAGCAACTCATGTTAGCAAGGAAGAAGCATCGTGTCTACTGTCATCCAGAATATTGAGAGAGTGTAACAGAGAGACCCATCCTGGAACCTTTGTCAACAATAGCTGGGATGTCATATTACTGACACAGGTTGTTATCACAAAAGTTCTGAAAGCAGGATTTTGAGACATTTCTAAAGTCTCAATTTTGGGCCTACCTCCCCTATAGCGTCTATCAGATCAGATTCCTAGGGACCATATTCCGTTCCAGTCTCCAAGCCAAAGCTCCTGGACTTGCAGTGTGACTCACTTCTGTTTAAGCTGAAGGGCTCAGCCCATCTCCCCTTTCCTGCACTTCCTAAATCAGGAGTTCAGCCTGTCTGTGGAATGACAAAGGAGTGTACCCCCATCATTCCTGCAAAATCCAACTTCTCCACTACCAAGTACGGAATAGAAATGCCAGGACAAGGAGTAGTGAAGTTGATTGGCCTAGACCGCCCAGGATTGGGACAGATACACTTTTAACCTTTCCAATTGTTTACTCTACAAATACCTTACCGAATTCTTGACCTCTCTGACCCTACATATGTCCTCCCTCTACATGCTATGAAAATCCTAGACAACCAAGACTTGAAATCTCCTGTTTACCTTCTCAGACTCATTTGAAAGAAAAATATTTTACTTTGATTGTAGGGTTTCAAAGCAAAGGCAAATGCTTCAGAAACATCCCTAATTAGTATCATTCACATTACCTCACAGTGCACTGGCAAATAAATATTTAATGCCTAGAACCTATACAACATATTCCTGGCATTAAAGTGAGCAATTTGCCTGAAGAAAGAAATTAATAAAATTAATCTTTAATGTTATGTGAAACCATATGAATTTGCCCTTTTTTTGTAGGCAAAATGGGCCAGAATCAAAACCATTACATAGCCCAATCTATTTTAAACATTTCTATCAGGGTGAATCTCTATGGTTGTTGATTAGCATAAAATAAAGGCAACTCATTAGATAGAGCCATAAACTCTTCTCAATATATAGTATCAGAATGAGTTGCTAATGAACCAATTTAGAGAGATAATATGCCTTCAATATTGAGAGAAAATTCACCATCTTCCAGGAAAATATCCATCACAATAATTAAGCAAATAAACAATAATGATGACAATAAAACGTACATGTTTTTATGTCTATGTCTTACATTATTTAACTTCTTACAAAGTCCATGGGAAAATCGGTTTATTAATTTCCAACTTAAATCTTTGCTTCCAAATACTTATTGAGAATCCCACTGAGCCAGGGAAAATGAAGGACTGCTTATTTCTAAAGAGGAGGCAAGTGGGGGATGGGGGACACCCAAGGAAGCAAGAGAAAGACATAGGAGAAGGGAAAATAATTGCTGGCCAGCAGTGTTCACTGTTGTTCCCTACCTTCCTGATACTGACCTTCATTTGAAAGACTCTAAACTGTCGAATGTTTACAGAGGAATGCTACTCTACCATGAGAATGACTTTACTTCTTCCTCTTAAATACTAGTTAATAGTCCAAGCAAATGCATAGAGCCACATATGATCACACTTTCCTTGTGCTTGAATATGCACATTTATCCTTGAATAGTTCCCTCACCCACTGTTTTTCCTTCAAAGACAAACAAAATCTCCTCTCTATACTGAAACCTAAGGTAGCACAGTATCATCTGTAAATGTTCCAGATCTCGAAAGGACACTCTCACTAATGATCTTCTGATCTCCATGTGACTATGCTGAGCCCATCTCAAGAGTAAATTTTTCTCTTGTTATCTTTAATAAATAAATAAATAAATAAATAAATAAATAAATAAATAAATAAATAATAAATATGAGCTTAGACTAGACGTACAGATAAATGCCTCCTCTTTCTGATGACAACACTCTTGTATTCATTTTCTACCAAACACAGAAGGGCTGAAGAGGCAACACCCCCTTCAAACTTTTGTAAATACCTACATTTTAAATGGGGTGCCTAAGCCTAAAGGCGCTCAGTAGTATGGGTTTCCAGCATTTCACACCCAGATGAAAAGCATGTTTGTGATGATGAGAAGCAGTGTATTCAACACTGAGTATGCACATCCTCATCTAAAGGTCCTAACAACCCGTGGGGTGAAGCCTTATTACCTAAGCGTTCAAGGGAAGAGAGCTGGGATGGAGGTTTTACCTCTCTACAGTCACTGGATGAATGCAGCCCACCGCAGAACCTGGCTCATTTAGCTGTTCCCCTTTATGAATTACCATTGTAAATTGACAGACAGCTGTCCACTTTGGAGGTAGAGAGTATCAAATTGGAGCAGAAAATCAGCAAAAATAAGACCTAAACTTCAGCTCTACAATTTTCTAGCTAAGTAACTTAAATAATATGAGGATCAATGTATTCATAACGCAAACTGTTCAGTGAGCATTTATGAAGACCAAAGATTTCCACACATCTGTGATACGCAGTCTTCATAGTAGCACGCCTATCACACTAAGTGGATAGACATACAGACTCAATCCTATCCCTCACAACAATCAAAACAGACTTGTAACATGATATCTGGGCTGATGGTACTGAATTCATGGAACTCATGCCCCTGTGAACTAAAAGACAAACATTATCTAGCACTTGTGGAATCAAGTCTTTCCCTTTGGTTTTTCCCCAAGCCCTGCACTCTTTCTCCATCTTCCTGGTTGTCCTAATAAGAAAATCCTTTTTTATCTTACAAGGTGGAATTTCATTAATTGATACTCTCATCTCTGTCCCCTGTAAATAGCCCTGTCTTCATAGAGAGCTGCCACAATCTGCCATTACTCACAGGTAAAGGTGATGCTCCAATTATTCATGTCCAGGGAGACTCGAAGCTCTAAAGAATGCACATTTGAGTTTTTAAAGCACTAAGAGACTATTAAGAGTCTAAGAGATGTTATATATAGAACAAAAAAAAATCAAGCTTCTTAATACAAGATCCTTACTTCTACAAAGTTAGCAATGAAAACAGACAATAAAATCACACAATGGAAGTATTTCTCCAAGCAAAAATATCATTCTAATTTAATCATTGAGTATTGATATTGTTCCTGATAACATGATAAGAGATGAAGAGCCAAAAAGCTAACATTAACATCACTTCTTCCCCCAACCCCCCAAGACATATGCAGTTAGGACAGGACTAATCTGGAAATGTCTATCAATTCATTAGTTCTATGAGGAAAGGTTATGTGCTCCCCAGCAGGTCTAGCTAGCTCAGATGTGACTGGCAGCCATAAAGTAATCTGGAATATGAGACTGTGTTCAGTGCACATCGCAAAATGTTTTTAGGCAAGGCAACTAAAAGAAACACTGAACACTCAGTAGAGAATGCAGATGAATGGAGGAGCTATGTGAGGCTCATGGAACTTCAAATTAAAGGTTTACAGAAAGTAACAAGAACCTCCTAGGCTATACTAAGAGAGCTATAAGGAAATTTTAGAAGGCATTCATGTCAGATTGCAGAGGAATAAGATTAGAGGGCAGAGTATCAAACTAGAAGCAGCAAGGCTATGAAAAGTATGTTCAAACACCCCTATGACTCAGTAGCTCTCTTCCCATCACTGCCCCGTCTCAACACCTATCTTCTTAGCACAGGTGACTTTCAGTGTCAATGATAGCTAAAAATGTTAAAAGAGTGCACTCTCCTAAGAAAATACACAATATGGACAAGGGATCAGTGTGAAGTAGAAATTTCTAACATACTCTAAAACACCATAGATCACATTTAAGTCAAGAATTCACAGCAAGACTGGTTAGCACAATGATGGAGGGCCACTGGCACATATGCATCCACAGTGTCCACAGCTGCTGTCACTGTCTGTCTCTCATTTGCACATCATCACCTCTGATGACGACATTTCAGACTTCCTGGCTGAGACCACAGCTGGGCTGAAAACCTAACAGAGCATAAAAACAGTCTCTTAGGCCACATGCCGTCTAACTGACCTCACTAGGCCTCATCTCTTTCTGTTTCTGGATAGTTTCCTATTTAAAGAACTAGAAAACAACACATATGATTTACTCAGACTGTTTTTGTTTGTTTGCTTGTTTGTTGCAGTATTGGGATTGAGCCCAGGAGCTCATGTTTGTTAAGCAGACTATCACTTCTAAATTGAAATCATGGTGTATTCCTCACTGTGCACACTGATGTCTCTACAGATGTGTACTAATGTCTAAGTTTGCTCTAAGCAAAGTTGTGGAGTCTCTTTGTCCTTGTGTCTTTACCTATTGTTTCTCACTGAATATAATGTATAGGTGATTTTATTAATTATTATAATAAAATTAGAAAAGGGGAAAGTGATATAGTTTTGCTTAAAATTAGATATACTTAAAAATGAAGTTATAGATGTGTAAAACAGGGGAACAATATATATATATATGTATATATATATGTTTTGTTTTTTTTAAGAATGAATTAAATTTAATTCAACCAAAGTGTCTTAGCTACTGTTCTATTGCTATGAAGAGAGAGCTTTTCAAGTGCTTAGTCTATTAGCATCATGGTGGGAGCACAGTGACACACATGCGAGCACCACAGAAGTAGCTGAGAACACTACATCATGATCCACAGGTAGAGAGAGGAAGGAGGGAGAGAAGGAAGGTCCACCCCCAGTGACACACTTCTTCTCACAAGGCCACACCTCCTAACCTTCTAATTGGTTCAAGGAGTTCCACTCCCTGGTGACTAAGCAATCAAATATATGAGCTATGGCAGTTACCCTTACTCAACTACCACACAAAGCCAAGTTCTAAAGCTGTTCTTCAAATATTTATACTTTAATTATCATCCCATCACTAGTACTAAAGCTTGCTGTGGACAGAGGGGAGAGGCAACATCCCAAATAGGAAGAAAAGTAAGTCCCAGGTGCACACAGCCTGTTACTGAGAAAACAAGGTAGCATGACCTCTGCCTCTCGCCAGGGTTCTTCAGAGCAATGACCAGTCACTGATTTACACATCAATACCTTAAATGTCTAGTAACATCAGCCTAAAGCACTTTTTAAACTGATGACTTATTTGAGAGAATAACAGCACTCACTTTTAAAACATAGCCATTAATTTCTGACAGCAAATAAATCATGCAACAGTCTCTACACAAGCTACCAATGCTGAGCAATAAATCTTTGAATCCAACCCTACTCCAGGCATCATGCTGTAAAATGAAAGTCTAGTTTTAACTCAGTGACCTCAGTCTTGCCTCTGCTGGACAGTAAATCTGATGCAAAATGAGCAAATATGGGTGGCTGAGTTTCAATCTGGCATTACACCGAGGCTTTGTCAAGGATCCCAGAATTTAGAATTTTTAAGAACAACAACAAAAAAAGAAGGCTGAAAACAAAAACATATGCTATACAGCTGGGGATGGGGAAACTAAAGGGAAGAGTTTTCACCTTGGTTGGGAGAACACTTTGGCCACTTCTTTGACTTAATAATCCATTCTAAAGCCTTGGTTTTTATTCTCTGAACTTATTATCTTCAAGGTATATATTCATTGAGTGAAAGATGGTACATTTACTCTTTCACCCACCCAACTAAAAATATCAATGAATGACTTTTCTCTTACTATTCCTGGTCCTTTGAAAATTATTTATGTTTTTTGCAGCTCAACTTCCAAATCACTAAAATCAGGATGACCTTTGCACATAACCCATAGGACACTATAACCACCGTACCCATTCACATTCAGTACCACACAACATGCTGACATTGAAGATTTATTTTGGTGAGCAAAGTAAAGGAGTTCCTGCATTCAGTGGGACATAACTAGAAAATCAAAATACATCATCTGCAGAGGAACTAGAAGAAAATACAGGGTCCTACTCAATAAAGGCAGAGATTCCTAGAGGAAGGATTCAGGAATGGCTATGCAACACTGAAAATCACCAAGTCGAAGCCCTTGACAGGAACTAAGCTATACAGAAAGAATAGGTTTGGGAACCTAAGCCCACACTGAACAGGACTACTGAGGTGATTCTATTCTCTAGATCCCTAGTAAAGTATCCAGATGGAATAATTCCATTTTCAACTTTACACACAGATGTTAAAATAGGTAATACTGGAGGCTAGAGACATAATTCAGTAGCTCTTGCAGAGGACATGGGATTGGTCCCCTGCAGCCATATGACAACTCACCACTGTTTATACAGTTTTAGAAGACCTGACACTTTATTCTGGCCTCCTTAGATAGCGTGTAGTTCACATACATACATGCAGGCTCACCCACTATTAAAAAGAAAAAGATAGCGAACATGTCTGTCATTTGCTTCCATTTGCATCTGCCACATGATTGCAAGATATAAAGAAATCAAGCTGGAACTGAGCTGGGAACTTCATTCCTTTTTTTTTTTTTTTTTTTTTTTATTAACTTGAGTATTTCTTATATACATTTCAAGTGTTATTCCCTTTCCCGGTTTCCGGGCAAAATCCCCCTCCCCCCTCCCCTTCCTTATGGGTGTTCCCCTCCCAACCCTCCCCCCATTGCCGCCCTCCCCCCATAGTCTAGTTCACTGGGGGTTCAGTCTTAGCAGGACCCAGGGCTTCCCCTTCCACTGGTGCTCTTACTAGGATATTCATTGCTTCTTTCCCATGTTTACTAACTTGAGTATTTCTTATTTACATTTCGATTGTTATTCCCCTTCCCAGTTTCCAGGCCAACATCCCCCAAACCCCTACTCCTCCCCTTCTATATGGGCTCCCCCTCCCCATCCTCCCCCCATTGCCGCCCTCCCCCCAACAATCCCGTTCACTGGGGGTTCAGACTTAGCAGGACCCAGGGCTTCCCCTTCCACTGGTGCTCTTACTAGGCTATTCATTGCTACCTATGAGGTCAGAGTCCAGGGTCAGTCCATGTATCGTCTTTGGGTAGTGGCTTAGTCCCTGGAAGCTCTGGTTGCTTGGCATTGTTGTTCATATGGGGTCTCGAGCCCCTTCAAGCTCTTCCAGTCCTTTCTCTGATTCCTTCAACAGGGGTCCCGTTCTCAGTTCAGTGGTTTCTTGCTGGCATTCGCCTCTGTATTTGCTGTATTCTGGCTGTGTCTCAAAGGAGAGATCTACATCCGGTTCCTGTCAGCCTGCACTTCTTTGCTTCATCCATCTTATCTAATTGGGTGGCTGTATATGTATGGGCATCATGTGAGGCAGGCTCTGAATGGGTGGGAACTTCATTCCTAATAGTTAGCTTTCAGAGTGCTAGAAAGAACTGTGCAGGCTGATAATAAAGAAAAACTATCAGTGGTCTTGCCCAGCCATGGGCTGTAGGAAACTATCAACCTGCCAGGGAAATTGTGACTACCTGGATTAGTGGTACAAATGTTATGGGAGTGTCTGAAGGCCCTCTGACAGGAGGAAATAATGAAAACTCAGTCAACAACCATCCTTGGGGTGGTCACAGGCATAAAGCGGTTATTTTCTATTTTGCTAAATTGACATAGCATCAGATGGCATTCTAGATATCTCTTTATAGACAAAGGCTACTCTCACCGTTAAGTAGAGAAGCCTTTCCCTGCAGCAAGTGGCAGTGAACTGTGGCTCCCAAGATTACAAGAAGTAAGGGGTGGGAAAGTAAAGTAAGTAAACAGGTAGAAGTAAAGAGTACAAAGACAAGATGGTGATAAGTTTGGGTCCAGGCCACCTACTAGCAGGACACATCCATTGGTTACAGCAGCTGCAGTAACCAGCACCTTCAACAATGACAGAGGGTCAAGAAGACCTCACTTCTTCCTGCTGAATTAATGGCTACTGGGAGATTCTGGCAGAGAGGGAGTCACTGTCTTCAGTTGTGAACACACAAGTGTGCTCACCAGACTAAAAGGTTTAGCCAACAGCATCTGGCCTCAGGGGGAGAGGATGTGCCTAGCCTAGCAGAGACCTGATGGGCCAGGGTCAGGGGATATCTAGTGAATCCTGGAGAAGGGGAAGGGAATGGGGGAAGGTTGTGTGAGAAGGTGACATGTCTGGGGACAGTGAGTGGGATGATGAATGAATGAATGAATGAATGAATGAATGAATGAATAAGTAAGTAAAATATAAGTAAATAATTATGTTGAAAGAATGAAAAAAAATAAAAAAGTTAAACCAAACCTAAGGTGACACAAATGACCCTGGTTAAACTCAGTAGGGTCCCTGGTTCAGTTATTATTGCTATGATAAAACACCATGACCAGAGAAACACCATGACCAGAGAAACGTGGGAAAAAAGGAGTTTATTGAGCTTATGCATCCACATTGCTGACAGTCATTGAAGGCTGTCAGGACAGAAACTCAAACAGACAGGAGATGATGCAGAGGTCATGGAGGGGTGCTGCTTACTGGCTTTCTCCTTCTCAATTGCTGACCTTACTTTTTAAGAGAGTCCAGGACCACCAGCTGAGGCATGTCACTATTCAAAATGGGCTGGGCCTTCTCACATGAATAACAACTGAAGAAAATGCCCAACAGTTCTGTGGACAGCCCAACCTAATATCTGCTTCTCTCAACTGATGCTCCCACTCTGGGATGACCCTCACTCATGAGCTTGAGTTAAGTTAACATAAAATTACCCAGTGTAGTAGGCCACAAAACAAAAAGAAAAGAAGGTAGGAAAATGATTTGTGGGAAAGAAGGTGTCTGACAGGAAGAGGCTAAAGAAATTGGGGGATAATAATAATATATATGAAAGAACTCATTAAAAATACTCAGAAGAAGAGAGATACTGGAAAGCAATGGCAGAGAAAGAGAGCAAAAAAAAAATGGGGGAAGGGGAGGGGGGTTACAATTTGTCATCACCCAGAAGTGCTAATGCTGGCTCCAAAACCTCAAACCCAGACTCCCTCATCAATCTTAATACCCCCCAGATTCTGTGTAGAGCAACCATGGAAAGAAAAGAAAGTTCGTAGCCAAATACTGGAGTCCAGCTTGGAAAAATGAGCTGTACAATGACAGCACATATTTTAAGGGCTTATGGGGATCTAACTAAGGAGACTGGCTCCAAGCCGTGTAGTTTCACATAGTTTCTTGATTCCTAAATTAATCATATTTAAATCATCTGCCTTAAAATAAGCCAAAGGGAAGCTTCCTCCAGGAATAGCGATTCATTGACATCTCACAATTAAAAACTAGATCACATTTTTTGGGAAGAGGATGAAATGAGAATTTGATTTAAATTTAATATGATATATTCTCCTGTGTCATGCATACCAATGAGGCTGAAAAACAAATATTTAAGATGATACAAGCCTAATGTAAAACTGAATCAGTTTTAGCTACTCACCAGGATTTATTAACCATAAGGAACTTGATGGAATTATACTTAATGGTATCTCAGCCTTTGATGGGAGAAAATGATTATAGATTTTCTTCTACCTATCAACGTATTTTAGGCATGCAATCCCATTCTTCTCCACTACTGACAATCCAAAGAAAAGCATGGTTGGAAGTCTAGCTTATATATTACATTGGTGAATTAGATAACAATAGCAATTGGTATTTTTAAACAATTTTAATGTTTATCCTTTTTTTCATTTTTCTCAGAGTTTATTGCTTTTTTCCTCTGTGTCTGTTTTCATTGTTTTTATGACATGTCTTGCTTTGGCTCACCTAAATGGTCCCATGTCTCTCTATAAGTACAGGCGATGAATTATTAAATGGATTGCTTTTGACAGACTTTTTCACATTTTGTTATCATACACATCTTATGATAATATTTGTCCTCCCTTTCAGAATGTGCTAGAAGTTCTAAAGTATCACACATGGTATCCCTCCATCTCTCTATACGCCCTGTTAAACACAGACACATATATTGTCAGTTTGAGAGAAGGCAGTAATTACAAAAGTAGCTAATGGAAAGTCATGGAAAACTTAAGAAACATATCTGATTATCTTCAGAACTCCATCACAGAATTACTGAATAGGATTCCAAAGGAAGCTTTGCTGCACCTCTCTAAAGACACACCACAAAAGGAATTTCTTTAAAGTACTGGAGAAATAAAAATCTTGCATCTTTCCAAAATAGTATCCTTCCTAAGGGTGTTAAATATGATCCCAGTAGTATGGCTGTGATTCTGTATTTTATAGTCAGAGGGTTCTGGCCCATTGCAGTTTTACTCCTGGGTAAGAACCCAATACTCTAATGATTGCTCTTTCTAGGATTTCCCAAGAAAACCAAAGGACTAGGATACTCACTACATCAGGTGAAATCCAGACCAGTGATTGCAATTGCCCACATACATGGCATAAGAGCAGGATAGAGGCCTCTAGAACTCAGTGTATCAGGTAAACTAAGCTGAGCTGAGCTGACACTGATGATTCTCATATTCTACTGCCAATCAGCCACACAGATCACAGATACTTCATAACAATGGCTACCTATACACAGAACAATCTGAATTTGACCCAGAACTGGGGACAAAAAAAAACCCACCCAGGGAATATTTATCTCATATTCCTTCTTCATAGAAATCCCAGTTATCTCAGACCAGCTCATATAGGTATGTCTTTACACACGCATAGACAACAGTATCTACTAACCAAACAATTGCAGGGGGAAGACTATCCATCCATTCACTTATTCAATGGACAACTAAAAGTATCCACGAAAATTCAGACACAAAGCTAGTGATAGGAAAATCACTATAAGCAAAATCAGAGTCTGGGATAGAGTACAATATCAAATTTACTGAGGAATAGATGGATTAGACAAATAATCACATTAATAAATGTATAAATGTAAGTAAGGATTTTAAAAGTACATATAGTTTGCTTTGAGGACAACTGAAAGAAGGAAGGAAGGAAAGAATGGAGGGAGGGAAGGGAAGAAAGGGAGGGAAGGAAAGATAGGAGGGAAGGGCAAAGGGAAGGAGGGCAGGAAGAAGGAAGGGAGGGGAGAAAAATAAAGAAAGGGAAAGGAAAAGGAGAGGAGTTTGTGGTAAGGAGACAGGAAAAGAGAGAGTATTATACAGATTAGAAATCTGGGAAGCCTGTGTTGGTTAAGTAGTAGGCTGAATGGCAAGGAGTTTGGGAAAGAGAGGACAGGCAGCAGGAATAGTCCATGAAAACTCCCCAAGCTAGAAGGATCATAATATTAAAGAAGGTTCATGAGCTGGATCAAACAATATGGTGAGGGAGCACAGGCACAGGGGAGATATGAGTATCATAGAGTTCATGAAATACTCAAGTATTTAAAAACAAACTCTGATAATCTATTGACAGGAAGCAACTGCACAATAAAAGAAAATGTGTGTAGAGACAACTGGTAAACAATTTCAAAAATGGTAGTAAGGATAGATCTTACATCTTACTTTGTGTTCAATATCCTCTAGATAAATGAATGATTAAACAATAAAAGGGGGTTATTAAAACATAATTAGAAGCTATAAGCACTTGTTTGATAATCTGAACTAGAGACATTTTTTAGCCATATCAGGAAATGCATAATTCCTGTATAGCAATGATGAGGCACAGAGAAAGAAAATCACCCAAAATGACCTCATAGAGGAAGAACATTAAATACATATGCATAAAATATTAATTATTAATGACACATCCTATGAGTAAAGAGTGGCTATTACTCAAATCTAGAGAATAATAATAATCCCAACTCATAAATTAGAAAACTGCAACAGCAACCTTGGAAGAAAATATGAATGTGATCAAAAAGTATGGGGAAAATCTCCACGGTAACAATGAAAACATGAGACTATGAAAGACCCAAATATTTCTTATGATCGAACTGCTAGTAGCAGAGTGAGGAATCATGGCACCCGGCAGCCATCCATAGAGTAGAAATTGGTCTGCAGAGGAAGAGGCAATCTGACATGTATCCAATTTAAGTAAGCAGGAAGTTTATCTGGACAAGAATTCTAAGAACTGAGCCCAAGAAACTACTCACATCCTAATGGTGTACAGGCCATTTATCTGACACTTTACATGAAAAAATTAGAATGTTTTGAGAGGTAACAAAAATACAATATAGAAACGAGCAATTGGTGCATTTACTTTCATGGTAGTAGCTCTGTGACACTTGAGCAAAAGGGGGCTAGAGAAGGATATGCAACAAAACTTACAGGTGGAAACTGCTACACGCATTTTCCTCTTTGCACAGAAATTCAGAATACTTCCCTCTCATCTTTCCCTACACAGGAGAACACAGGAGAGCAAATCTATTCACTTCTTCCTGTATGGCCTCAGAGTATTCTATTCCTCTTCGATGGAGTTCCATAATGCAGAATAGAATGTCCCACTCATACCCATCTGACTTTCAGCATGTGAATTTTAATCTTTTGTCTCTGGAATATATTTCAGTGTAGGATAAGGGGGAAGAGCAAGTCTGGCTTCTGCCTGACTTTGTGACAGGACCTCAAGGAGGGAGCTTTCTTTTCTGTAGCCCCTCCTGTTCCCTGGCGCAGAAATTCTCGGAAAACTCACAATCACATAAGCAAACAGAGGGAATATAAGAAGGAGAAAGTCAGGCAGAATCCCACAGGAAAGGGATTCTAACTTACAAAGCTAAATCTGAAAATCTAAGTCACAGCAGGACCAGCTGTGGAGTAAATAGCCTTAAGTGTTTCATCAAGAAATTTGCACAAGAACAGAAGGGGCCCCGAAAGCTGTCAAAATATCTACATTTTTATGCCCATTCCCAGCATTTGAGTAGAGTCCTGGTGATTGTTTTCAGTTCCAAATGAAGCATATTAGAGCCAACAGAGAAGATTCCCAGAGGACTCAACCATATCAACATTAAGTTGACTGCCCTTTAATATCCCAGGACTTGGGCAAAACTAGCCTGGTAAGAACTTGGAGCAGCAGTTAAAATTGGAGGGTGGTGGGTGGGATAAGCAGATAGTTGTTTGAATTACATCTCTCTTGCATTGTCAAAGATGGCCAGGGGCTCATGTAGAGATGGCTCAGCAGTTAAGAACACTAGAAATTCATCCGAAGGACCAAGGGTCAACTCCAAGAACCTACACGGAGGCTCACAAACATCTGTAACTCTAGTTCCAGGGGATCTGACTTCTGGCCTCTATGGGTACCTGCCACACATGTGGAACAGACATTCATGCACGCCAAACAGCCATACACATAAAATAATAAAATAAAAATTTAAAAGATGATAAATGGCTAACGAGGAGTAATGTTTTATAAACATTACAGAAATAGCTAATACTCATAGCTTGGGAGGACACTGCTTTGTTAAACTTTCATCCTGTCAAACTGCTTTGTAAACATTCCAACCTATATCTATAGAACAGTCCTGTGCCCAACCTTCACCAAATAAGCTTCTCCCTGCACTGGTGATTGGAATGCTGACATCCCAACTAGTCAAAGCGCTGAGAAGAAGTGACAGTGGAATGCTCATCCCTAAATGAGACAATGATGTCAGCCCCTCTCAGGCTCAAGGAACAACACAGGAGAACTGGGAAAATTCTAAGAACTAGAGAATAGAGAGACATGTAGCAAACACATGTCTTCTGGACACGACATAGCCATTGAACCCATTTCTTGCCACAACATAAGCAGGAGGCTATTTATTAGAGCAAGGGAAGGTTAGCAGTGGCCATAGCACCAAAGAACATGACTCCCACCTCCTAACAACCATCAATCATTAATAGTTCTCAAGGAGGAATCAGACTTCATGAGCCCCTCTGCTATGCAAGATGAATGTTGGCAGGCCTAGTATTGTGGAGTGAGGAGATTAGAGATGGGTCCATATTCAATGAACCTCCAACATGGCTTTTCCACTTGTGGCAAATAAAATGACCATTCAAGTATAGTTCTGTTTGTACTGAAGGAGAGAATAAGTGATCTCTGCTCACCAACAAGGGGTGGAGCTGGACCTGGGACTAGAATTCTTCACTGTGATGAGTGGTTGGATCTGAGTGATTCCTCTGCCTAACAGTCTTGGTCTTGTCACTCTGAATAGAGTGCCTCTGCTTCACATCTGCCTTGCTGTCCTTTTTCCAAATATATGGCCATATCTGTGAAGGTAGCTGTGACATTCCCTACATCAAAGAATGCTCATTTGGACAATGAAACATATCATAATCTGACCCCTGCAAACCTCAGCTTACATGGAGGTGGGGGTGAGACTCTTCATGGCCATCACAGTATTCCTGTTCTAATGCCTCCAAACACTCTCTGACCTCGAGGCTGATTTTCATATATCCTTTGGTGCTTTTCCCTAAGAAAGTATTTGCTGGTAACTCACCTGTTGCAAGATACTTGATCACACTCTGAACCCTGAGATCGTGTTTTTTACTGAAAAAAGCTGCTTCTAGTTGTGGTCAGGCTCAGCCTTAGCACACGTCTTTAATCACTCTGGCTGGAATGCAGACATGCCCTTAGTACACAACTGTAATCTCAAACAATGAGGGGAAAGGAATCATCCACGTTTAAAAGTGATGTGTAATTGAGTGGCAGACAAAGTGATAAATCAGGGAAAGATTTGTCAAAATAGGATATGCCCAACTCTCACAGGAACAGACAGGAACAGGACACTATTTAAGAGAGTAATGCAGAGGAAAAAAAAAGAAAAAGAAAAAGAAAAAGAAAGGAGACATTTTTACATGGAAACATTGTACAGAGCCAAAACAAACTAGACACAGGTGAAGACAAAATGAGCAAAGGAATGAGAAGTCAGAAGACTAGAGAGAAGCCTAATTGAATCAGTGTGGAGAGGAGTTTTGAGTCAGAGCAGCTGAGTAGACCAGCCAATCAGAGATCAGAAGGAACTAGGAAGGTGTGTGCTTATTCAACAGTTTAAGTCTCAAAGGCTGAAAACATTCTAGGCCTAGATTAGATTATACAGAGGCTAGAAGCTTCCAGGTGTAGACGTAGGTTAGTGGACTGAGACCACAAGCCTCTAAGATGATAGTTATACCAGGTGAATAAAATATACTTTTATACCCTCCACTTAACAAAGAAAAGAAAGAAATAGCCAAAGACCTATTTAAACACTTTGCAAAGGCACCTTCTCTGTGCTTATTCAAGAACCAAGATTAAAAATTCTTTAAGTAAGTGTAAACCTACAGGGAACACATTGCACTTTTTAAAAAGTGATCCCACCTACCCTTGGCCATAGCTTTACCAAGAAATGGAATCTAATTCTCTTCCTTTTGGACTTAACATAATCTTGTGACTCACTTTTGACCAAAGCCTTGGCTATAACAAAATGCCACTGGCCAGGTGACTTCAACAACAGGCATGAATTTCCTATGATTCTAAGGTTTGAAGATGGAGATCAAGGTACACTCAGAGTTCCAAGTAATGGACCCTCCGTGGGTGAGAAGGCTTTCTTCCAGACCCATCTTCACAAGGCACAGAAAGTACAGCTCTGACCTCTTCATCACTCGAAAAGACACTAGCCCGGGCACTAGGATAAGTAAGTTCTCAGCTCTACCTCATGAACTCTTCCAACCATACTTACACCCAAAAGATGTGATGCACCAACACCATAATAGGAATTATGGCTTCACAGAGCAGGAAAGAAGAAGTGAGACTGGAACAAGAGGAGACCATGGTAAGGTGACAAGTGGGGAAAGGAGACTACACAGAGTATGGAGGTGAATAGAATCCAGTCACAATACATGCTGGAGCGAAACTGCTTATATGAAACACACAGTATGTACAATGAATATGCCATATTTTAAAAACTAAAACAAACAAAAAACAAGTGAGTTTTGTTTCAATGAATGAAATGGAGAAAGGCAGAAGAATAACCAGTCTATACTGACAAACAGAGCATCCAGAAGGCACTAAATGGCTCTATGGTCACCATAAAAAACCAGCGAGGCTTCTGCTTAGTCAATGGGGTAAGCACTCCTGAGATGTTCTGCTGGGTTTCAGATTGTCCTGAGACTCCCATCCTACCAGGAAGACCCCAATGGGTTCCTCTGGCCCCATGGAAAGAGGAGAAAATATTGGTCTAACCTGTCCCAAGTGCCCAGTTCTGTTGTATCAGATAGTTCTGTTTTGGACACTAACTAGACCCAGAATCACCCAACTAAGATTTTTGCAAATGCTCTGTTTCACAATCACCTGAAGTCTATAAACAGTAAGTCTTCCTAACAGCATTCAGCTTTAAAACATTTTTATGCAGCCACGGCAACTAGAACCTACAGCCACACAGTAATAAGGCAGCATAACGGCTTTATTATGAAATATGGTTGTGTGCACTTTTGTAAAGCCATTTTGTTTGGCTAGGAGAGGAAACTGTGTTTTACAGTGTTCATGATTTACCTTCAGACATGCTAGTTTTCTGGATAAAGAATTATGGAGTGTATTCCAAACCCACATTCCACTGGGCAAATTATAGCATGTAAGAGAGGCAGGATCCTAGGATCCTGTGTCCCTTCAGCATGCCAACTATTCTAAGAGCCAACAGCAGTATACCCGAATTCCCCTCCTGACTCCACTGTCCATCCTGTATATAAACAAACCCTGTCTATCAAGCCAAGTCTGAACTTAAACCTGGTTGCTAAGAAAACAGAAACCGTGTATGAGTTCTTTTTCTATTGTTGTAACAAAATATGACCAAGGCAACTTATAGAAGGGAATGTTTAATTGGCCTTATTGTTTCTGGGTCTATGATGGCTGAGAAAATCCATGGTGGCAGGAACAGCTGGCAGCTCAAATCTAGACTCACAAGTAGAAGGCAGAGGGTGAATACTGAGGAGGACCCGAGTCGTTAAGAACCTTAAAGTGACAACCTCAGACATACCTCCTCCAATAAGGCCACATCCACATCCCTGAAGCCTTTCCGAACATTTCCATCAACTGGGAACCAAGTATTTAGTTGTATTACCCTATGGGCATCATTCTCATTCAAGCCTTATACACAAGGTACACAAGGTATAAATAAGGCTTCCTCCCACGTGTATTGATGAATAACAGGACCATTGTTGCTGTTCTTTCTCATACTGTCAACCTCCCACATGTGGTGCTGTAAATCTAATGCAGAAAGCAAAGGATCTGAAACTGTGAATGTACCAAGGGGCAGGACACTGCTAAATCTCAGCAGAGAGATTCAGCAATTCCCACTCAAAAGTCATGAGTTCTGACAACAGCCTATGTACCTATACATAGCTATTTGATGACAAACATGTGGGATAAACAGGGAAACTATAGATGAGTAAAACATCCAGCTAATCTCATGAAGACGTTCCATGTCATGACGACAAAGTCATATGCAAACACTCCTTGTCTCCACCCTGATCTTGAGATCGCATGTGTGTCTCACTTGTCCTATATAACAATATGGAAATTTGTGTTAAAGTCAGGCAGTTCTGTCAAAGGGAACTAGGTTCCCCACGCAGCTACCTGTCTTGCATTTTCATTTCATTAAGACTTTGGGAGAGCTGTTCTAAAACCATTCTCTCTTTAACAAATTTAGCCTCCCCAAGCCCACTCCCATGGGAAATGGACAAAGAAAAGGTTAATATTTTGCTTTATAAAATGAGAATATCTGTGTTTCTTTCAGATGGAACCAAAATTATGTCAATTTTCTTTTTAAACATATAGAAAGTATGTTGCTTCAACCTTAAGTATTAGACATATCTCTTTTACCAACATCTTGGGTGGTATGTGTAAAAATCTCACCAGTTGATAACTGTATACGCTGGCTGAGGGAGACACTATTCTTTGGACCTTCAGGACTTCATCAGAAGCTGCAGCTAAGACCTCACTAATTTGGATTAGCCCAAGGACTGCATCGTTTCAAACTCCAGTAGGCCTACACACAAGTACTGAAAGGCCAACAGTAAGATACACTAATGTCCTTTATTATTTAGGTCCAGGCCAGGAAAAAAAAACCTGCTTTCAATTGAGACGAAGTCTCTTCCTACTGGGAACCACATCTTAATTATTACTCAACGGGAATTTTTCCCAATCTATTTTTGTGCTTCACGTCAAGAAGTCATCAAAACATTCCCTTCATGCTGTTTTCTTCCTGACTGCTTCCTATAGTTCAGGAGGAAAGTCAGGGCATTCCAGAAATATCTCTATTCCCACAAGAATATCTCTAGGCACTTTCTTGGTGTAAGGAAGAAGGGGTTTATGTTATGGGTGATGGCCAGTTAATATCTATGTTTTTCTGGATGAACTTCAGCATTATCAGCCAAGGGAAACACCTGCATAGCTCTGTTTTCCTGCATTATACCATGACCACACATCTCATAAACATGGAATTTGAATCCAATGGGGCAGGGGACACAGGTGCTATGGGAAAACACCTCCCTGTAAATCTGCAATATGCAGCAATCTCTCAAAGCAAGCAGGACTCTCTATGTGTAATTATAGCTAAGAAACACAAAAATCAACCCTAATAAAACATGTTTTATATGTTATAAAAACTGTTTTATAACATATGGAGCCGGAACTAAGCTTGAAAACAAGTTCTCAGACGACTGATAGCAGTTGACAGGTGCAGCAGAACACACTGAGCAGGACTCTGCTCTCTATTTTCTTAACAATTCCAGGACAAAATTTTGCCAACAGATTCTTTAGACCCAAGGCTCCTAAACTAATATATCCTTAGGTCTATAAATAAAAATAAACAGATAGACACAGACATAGATACACACGTAGACACGCATTGGGGTCGGAGAGTTCTATTAAAATAGCAGTAGTATAGTATAGTACTATTCTAATAGTATAATCATTTCATTATAAGAATAAAGGCATAAACAAAAAGAACTAACCACTTTGATTTATTTAAAAATAGTTATGCCACAGAACCCTCAAGAAGTCTTCATGAAGTAGAATTCCAAGACAACCAGTTGCATGGGGAACCAAGGTCCCTTTGCCACATGGACAATTTCATACAGCCTGACTTTCCCCATAAGACAAGTGATGCACATGTGATCCCAAGCCCATCGAGGGAACAACAAAGGCCCCATGTAACTGGGACAATGGAAACCAGTCTCTGAAGAACCCACATACTACACTGTAGATCATAAATGCCACATGAATGATGTCAACAAAGACCAAATTGAGCTAGGGCATCTGGGATAGGAAGAAGAGAGTTACTGGATTATAAAATGACAGATTGAGCCATGCCTGTCATTCAGAGTTTCATGGTAGACAGAGTAAAATGAAACAAGTCTCACAGAAGACTGTCATCTAGGTTGCTTCTCAAAATATTTCTCATACAATCTCATGATTTAGAGTCTTTTAAAAAAAATCACTGATCCTGTTTATTTTCTGTTAACATCAATTTTTACTCAAAAAAGCCACATTAATGTTTACTATATTCATGTTGCTTTATTCAAGAATTCCCCAAATACAAAGAAAAGCAGTAGATAATTTCTGCCCTTTGGGAAGCTGCAGAACTGCAAAGATAGATCTGGTAAGACAGACAGATAAAGGTCTCGTCAGCATGTCAGACCAGTTGTGCTGACTACTGTTAGGAGGCAGAAAAACACTTGGGAATCATAATTCAAACTGATGACACAGACCTCAAACAGCCAAGCACTTCACCTGAAGTTCATGGTTGCATCAAGTTATCAGAGACAAAGGGAAAATCAATCTTTCCAAGGTGTCTTGAACATCAGTGATCCAAACCAGCCACAGAGTTAATTATGTCAACTATGTGTTTGGCTGGTGAGTGTCGCCCCACGCTGAGTACTTACACCATCCATAGCATTCTTACTTCCAAAGATACAGCTTATTCTAAATCCTGGATTCCAGCTATTTAAATGTTATCATTCTACTCTGAAACGTGAGCTGTTATGTTCATAGGTCTTCAAGTCTCATATTCTGTAAAAAGCATCCAGAGATACAATTTAATACTACAAGGGGATACGATTAACAGGTGTATGCCTTGGGACTAAAGAGATGGCTTAGAAGTTCTGAGCACTCACGGCTCTTGAAAAGGCCAGGAGTTAGACTCCTAGTCCTCACATCAGGCACTTTATGACTGCCTCTAACTTCAACTCCAGGAGATCTGACATTCTATTCTGCCCTCACTGAGCCTCTACACACACACACACACACACACACACACACACACACACACACACACAACATACATGCAAATACACACATAAATATAATGCTCGCTTATGTCCTTGGGGAAATACAGTGTAATCTGTAGCTTCTTCCTCTTTTTTCATTTTAATGTACCATTGTAAGGTAAATTTTAAAAAGAATCTTCTGACATTTAGTGACTTATCATTCAGTAGCTTGCACTAAAAATCAGAAATTAAATAGACATGCAGACATCTCCCACACACACACACACACACACACACACACACACACACACACACACACACAAACACACACCAAATTAGAGAACAGGGAACATATCATTGAGGGCCGAAAACATCCACTGCCAATAATTTAGTTGCATTTACAGGTCTCCTGTTGTCCTCTGTAAACTACAATCCTTTGCTCCTTACAATGGTACATTAAAATAAAAATGAAAAAGTAGCTACAGATTACACTGTATTTCCCCAAGGACATAAATAAGCACTTAATACATTGTATTCTACTTAGAATATTACATGCCAACTTTAAAATAGTTGAAGTAACATATAAGAAAAGTCTAGAGTTACCAGCCATGCTTCACAGGAAATGAAATGTTCTGCTAAGCAGTCTAAAAACAAAGGACAAAGAAACAAAAACACTTTTCAAGCAAAGAATTACACTTTTATTACCATAGGCTTAAAATACTAAGCCACCAGACCAAAAGAATAAGTCTAGTCTTAAAAACTAAAGCCAGCCACACATGCCTGTGACACAAACACCCAGACTAATATGTCTTTTGTAATCAATCAATATAAACAGAAAGCTATTATAGCAGAAAAGGCACAAGGAAGTACATATATTCTTGTGATTTTTAAACCTTTATTGGGGTCACCCAACAATCAAATTCTAGTTTTGTTTCCTATTCCGAGTAAAAGGTAATGCAAGCAGATAATAAAGGTAATGGATGTGTGAAGGGAGGAACATTTATAGTGTGTCAACATGTCTGAGGCAATCCTGAAGTACTTCATAATTCAGACTCAGAGACACTGGAAGCACAATATCAGGGGCCTAGCTTTTTCTAAACCAACACTTCTTAATTTTACCAGGATTACATTTGCAGCTAGATAATTTGCTGCTGTAAGGGGTTATCTTGAATGTTTGGCAGAATCTCCATGTTCTTCCTTCTAGACGTTGATAGCATATGCTTACTTTTCAAAAGTATGGCTATAGATAACTAAATATCTCTTTGGGAACAAACTCACCATGCTTGACAGCTACTATTCTATGAAATGACAAAGCAAGTCCTTCCTCTGGGGAAACCAAAGCCAGGTTGCTGCAAAATGTCTGAAGTGTTCAGGTCAACCCAGTGTGTTCCCTGCTGAAGAGGCAACACACAGTGCAAGAGCAAAATGCAACTTACTTTTCCAGGCCCCTCTATACCGTAAAGTCCTGAGGACCTGGACAGAATGTTCTGGGTCCATTCTAGCGTCCTCTAGAAGGACAATGACCACCAATACTTTAGTTGAGCACCTTGCAGGGAAGGTTATTTTCTGTAGTAGCTTCATTATGATGCAAGGGTAACTGGTTTGCTGGGACTCTCCCCGCTGTCTTGCATCTTTGGGGACAGGCTCATAACAAGTTCTAGGCCTCTCTCATCCAAGTCACAAATATTCATATGTTGACTGTTTCATAATGTGCTGCATATGAGTAAGTTCAGTCTAACTGGGCTCAGGAAAGTTGGTTACTGGATTAGTTAATTTTCTGTCATTTTTGGTAAAATGTTGTGACCAGAAACTACACACTTACAGCTCCTGAGGGCTAGATGTGCATTGGAAGCATGGCAGCATGCAGAGAAGTGAGAGGTCATATCTCAACCACACCCAGCAAGCAGAGAGGAAACTAAAAGGAGGTGAGCTGGTAAGCCCTCAAAGCCCACCCCCAGCAGCAGTCTTCCTTTAGCTAGACTCCACAGCTGAAAGGTTCCATAATCTTCCCAAACAGCACCACCTCCTGGAAGCCACTTATTTAAATACATAAACCTGTAGTGGAAATTTGTCATTCAACACCACAGCATTGACTCCCTGTCTTCTATAAGCTTATGGCCATATGATGATGCAATATATGATTAATTCAACTTCCAAAGGCCCCATAGTCTTTAACAGTTTCACCACTGTTCAAAAGTCCAAAGTGACTTCTTAGACTCAATGAAGGACCTTAGACTCTGTGAACCCTTGCAAAATAAAAGGCAAAGTGTGTGCTTCAAAAGTACAATGGCCTGGAATGTATGCCTGCATTCCTAAGGGCAGGAATGTGGGCAAAATGAAGAAGACAAATGGGACCGAAACAGGACCAAACCTAGGAGAACAGGTAGCAAGCTATTGTGGTTGGTTCTAATGCTGTTTGTATTAATTCAGTTCCTAAATTACACAGGAACCCACATATCTGCCTGTAAGACACTGAGGGTCTCTACCCCAGTTGGCTATGATTGGTGAATAAAAGTTGCCAGCAGTCAATGGTTCGGCAAAGAGACAGAGGCAGGACTTTAGATTTCCTGGGCAAGGGAACCATGGGAAGAAGGAGATTTTAGAATCCCCATGATGGGGAAGCAGGAAGATCAGGCTGGAGAGTTGGAGAAGTGAGAGTGTATAGCCATGTAGGAGTCTGGAAAGAGCACCCCCAAGGGACCCCATATTTGGGTCTGGTGTAGCAAAGACAGAACATAGATTTTAGTAAGTAGTAATTCAGGAGTATTGGAGGGGATGTGTTACCAAAGTGGAAGTTAAGGAGTGGCCCAGCCATGAAGCTGCTTAGGGCATATTTAAAATAAGGCAGTGTGTGTGCATGCATGCATGTGTGTATCTTTCATTCCAGAATCCAAAGCATTGGGACAGTAGTAAGAAGTGTTCACACACCCACCAGAGAGTTTAGGGAGGAGCAACATAATGATTACATCACAAGCCTGTAGCTCTGTGTCTGCTATGTGAATTTTCGGTGTTAAAGGACTTAGTGTGAAGCTACTGTTCATCTTTGATACCTGAGTATACATTTGCTTTGGGGATGGTTCCACTTCCTCATAGCAACTTTCCTTGGCAGATGATCCACAGTACACACCTCTGGCGTCTCTGACATCTTAGGGTTTCCTCTGCAATCCAGGCTTCACTTTCACACCATTATTCAATGACCATCCCCCACAGCCACTTTTTGCTCAGAAGTTCTTTGCACACCTTCTGGCTTCAGTGCCTCTTAGATCCTGTAGAGAAGAATCTAGGATTCTTCTCCACAAATAGTCTCCCATGCCTCCAAACCCAGAACCATATAGACAACACAGCCAAGTTTGTCTGCCAATTACGTATTGATCCTGGACAACATGGACTATATATGCAACAGGTTTTGTTTGCTAATGTTTTCTAAAAGCAAAAGGCTCCTGAGGCCTTTCCTTTCACAAGTTGGAAACTTAGCTTGGCAGACTCTTGTTTCAATGCATAACAGAAGCCCTCTCTTGAATATCCTCACCAATTCCTGCCTGTGCCTTAAGCTTCCTGGTGTTTTCTGCTCTAAGCTCCACATTTTACCTTCCATTCTTGCCCCCTTGTTCCTTTTAATCATAGACCTGCAAAAGAGTAATCAGTAATAACCATACCACAGACTCAATGTTATATTATTTTGGAATTTCTTCCACCAAAGAAATTAGTCCCTTGCTTTTAAATTCAACTTCACATAATTTCTCAAGATTAAAGCAGCAACCAGCCAGACTCTATGCCGAAATGTCACAAATATGGCTTCTTTCCCCATTGCTAACAAAGTTCTTGCTTTCCTCTAAAAAGACCTGAGTCGCCACAGTCTACAGAACCCTCTGTAATACCAACCTCTAAACCCCCACTAAAGTGCCCTGTTAAGCTCAGCTTACATCATCCAGTGGCTTTTCAATTCTAAACTCCCAAAGTACTCCACAATCTTTCAAAAACCAGCATGATAAGGTTCTTCACAGTAGCCATTCTACTTCTTGGTACCAATCTCCATACTAGTTACTTTCCTGTCATGACATACCATGGTCAAAGCAACATAAGGTGGAATTTAGTTTAGCTTACAGTTCCAGAGGCTAGATGAACATGATGGGGGGTAGCGGGTAGTAGCATAACAGCACAGTGGAAAACTAAGAGGTCACATCTCAACCACACACAAGAAGCAAAGGGAGCAAGCTGTGGGGCTAGTGAGGCTGATTAACTTCTAACCCCACTCCATTCAGACAGGGAAGGCTCCAAATCCTAAAAGTTCCATAGCCTCTCCAAACAGTGCCACCAAGTGGTGACCACGTGTACAAACACACAAGCTTTAGGAGGGCATTTCTCACTCAAACCCCAATGGTAAGTAAGGCACTGGACCTTCCTTCACAGAGTAAAAGATCTCCCTCTTTCACAAAAAGGCTCTTCTGTGTCTTTCGTTTGTGAACCTAGAGCATTGGGGCAATATCTACCGGATATGTTTTCCATTTTGATGCAGGGGATTAAGGGAGACTGCACATACAAAGCGTATTTGACAAATATCCAAATAAACATAATCTTAGAAACCAGTGATGGAAAAAAAATAGCGGGATGGAGAATATTTAATGGACATATAAAATAATCAGAAATGTAAAAATATCTAAGTAATGGGAGATTATAGAAAAATAAATTACTAATGTGTTCATCATATCTATATGGAAAACAAAGACAGTGTCATCATTTTAAGGAGTTTAGGAACCCAATGAAGGCATGGAGACTAGTCATTTAAAAGTCTGAATGCATTCAAGCAACCTGGAGTTCTTTTTTACATCACCATAAACTAAACTCAAACTCTGACCAACTGTATCTAGACATTTCTTTTAAAGGCTGCTAACTAGATAGGAAAGGTTTGTACAGATTCTATAGACAGAGGTATTAAACAGTGACAGTTCTGAATAAACAGACAATAAGAGAAGAATTGTCACTGTAGAAACCAAGGACTTATACGAATAAGACAAGATTGATGCCATTCACACATGGGATCTAAGGAAGGCCATATGTAAGAACAAGGTATCAGAGGATGAGAGTACCGCTTGATGTTTCTGAGAAGAAGAAAACTACACTTGAAAAAACTAAACTCCCAAAATCCATTTAGAGTTTAGGAAAAGAGGTGAAGGCACACAATTTAGTGTCATTTCTTTTAATATAGTCAAGCTGGTGTCTCAGCGTCCTTGGGCTTCTATGGAAACACTCCTGGATTATCCATTTCCACAGAGTGTCATATAACCTGAAGTGTAAGGACACAGACCCAGTATCTTGTACAGCGTTACCCCCACATATGAAGTCATAAGTGACTATTCCCATATACATCCGTTTGTAATTGGTCTGGCAATTCTCTATCTACAGTTGAGACCTTCTTCTTCACACTGGTTTCACTGTCTAACTTCCCATGAGATGTCCTAAGGTACCTGCAAGTCCATCATGTTTTTAACATCTCTGATGGTGTTCTTCAAAAAGTTAAATGGTCTTTAAAGAGAGATAAACATAATACAGATATAGTGATATGGATAAGAATTTAGATATAGATGATAGTGTGTTTAAATGAAGTTACACCAGATGGGACAATAATGCTCATTCCAAGAATCCTAAACAAAGACAAACAAACAATCCCCAGTGCCAGACATGGAAAGCATTGCTTGACTTGTTGGTCAAGGATATCGAAAAGACTCCCCACACAATATAGGCTGTTTCCAAAGTATCAAGACTTGGGAAAATGCATCCAAATTCTAGGTAACAAAAGTGTCCCCTCAAGTCTTCTTTTCCATCAAAAATGTAGTCAATATTGTTTTATCGTCCACATTGCTTTCAGGATCGTGAACTTCTCAGCACTCACCAAGACTGCCCACTAAGCTGTGGCACTTACAGAATCCTAGGCTCTCTCTCCAGTTTGTGACTCTAAACTTTTAAAAACCAGTTATCTGCCTTCATCATCTTCCCCATACCACAACAAGACACATGAGACATGTGACTTCTACAGAGAAGATTTTCTGGCTCATAGTTTTATCATTGGTGGGCACCATTACCTTGGGCCTACTGTGAGGCAACACATTGTGATAAAGGAATGTGGTGGAGCAAAACCTCTCATCGCATGAACAGGAAGTTAAAGAGTGCAGATTCTGCAATCTATCTTGAGGCCTACCAAAAATTACCTAGGTAGCTCCCATGAGGGCTCACCTACCGTGCCTCTCCATACCACTTTAGGGACTAAGCTTTCAACACATGACTCTTCATAAGGCATTGAACACCCGTGCCCCAGCCTCCACCACTCACTATGGAAACTCATTCATGGATTCCATTTGATGTTAGATACAGAATTCATTAGCAAGGCCCATCATCTCAAAAAGTCACCAACAACCACATCCCTATTTTCATCACAGGCCCATCTGCCTGGAACTTGACCTATTCTCTCCTTTGATGAGATCTCATCCTTAGGATCCTTCTCTGATCTTCTATCTCCTATGGGTCTTGCAGTACAAACACGTTTCCTTTAAGGCTTTTAAGTTGGATATAATTGCAGATTTGATTGACTTAAAACTGATCAAAGTATTTAGACTTAAAACTTTCCTTTATTAGCGCTACCGCTGCATTCTTTCAGCACAGGGTCAGAAGAAACAAGAAATACTAATAGGAAACATTGGGAAAGAAATAAGAACGGGATTAACAAGACAACTGGAACAGATGTGCTGAGTTTAAAGGGAATAGAAGGAATCAAAATTGACCATGAAGATGGTACATCTGTGTGACTAAGACACATAAACCTGGAGCTCAGGAACCACAGTCCTTAGAATACACTTCTATATAAAGTCTCCTTACAGCTTTTCCCTCCTACTAACAAAATCAAAGTCGTCATTTCACTCCTGCATGAACTGTCACTCACAGAGAAACAAATAACTCTTCCTTTTTTGATTGGTGATATTAGGACCCTTATTTGGAACTTTCTGCTGCAAGCCTCCTCACTGCCTACTCTCTTTGCCTCTCAAGACAGAGTCAATGGGAATACAGGTCCTTCTATACATGCTTCATATTCTCTAGAGACACCAGCACACGAAGGGCTCAGGGACGCTCAATGCAATCGAGCAAACACTTAGCTGTCTTGCTCATTGAGCCTTAGAATTAAAAACAAATAGCACTGAGCGGTTCCCCTTCAAAGATTTCACAATCAATTATAGAGGACAAACATCTGCTGGAAGTGGCGAAGTGAAATGACAGAGGTGTGCACAGGGACACAGGCTGGGGGAAGAAAAGACAATTACGTTTTCTTCATGAATTTAGGCTTTGGGGGCTTTCTCTGGAACCCAAGAAGACAGATTCTCTGCATCCCTTCCTGGTCCTTACCAAACAAATGAACAAACAAACAATCCTGTGTTTACAAGGGTCAATTTGAGTTAATACAAAGTGAGGAAAGGTCTTCTGACAGTACTGGGAAATATCACAAAATGCTGGGGCAGGACACACAGGTGCACTGAAGTTAATGGGGAAGAGGTTAGTCCATACTATTTTGTGATGGGCATCAAGGGAGCGTGTATATTGTTATAGGTGTCAGTCCCAATGCTTTCTCCTTAGGGCACTGTTAAATAATCTGCTTTATGAGCCAATGCATAGCAATATATAACCAGAACGAGCCTTATCATGGCCTGTGACTAGAGCAGTAGCCCCAGGTCCCTACATCCCTGTGACTCACCTGCCCTTTGAACAGCTACAATTTAGACATAATTGTCTTGTCTAATGTCAAAGACAAAACTGACCACTTCAACAGACTTACTTGATGTCATCTGTGCTTTGGGTTTCAGTACATTATTGCAAGCTGCCATCACAGGGGCCACAGGGGACTATCTATCAAAGCGTGTCTCAGCTGCAACAGGACATCTTTGCATGTCATATCTGAAGGCACCAAGAGACTTTCCAACTACAAAACATTTACATTTTACTTCTGTGACCTTCCTCATTGGCAAATAAGCATTATCATTTAAGCTTTCAAAGATAAACACCAACAGAACAAACAAGTAAAAAGGCATTCAGCAAAACTAAGTGATTATGCCAAATTTACGGAAATAGGCATTCCTCAAAACATCCCGATAACCCCCAGTACCACCGATAGCTCAGAGAAAATAAAGGAACACGACGGACAATTTTAGAATAGCTAACTGTGTTATTTTTAAATAATTAATGGTTTAGGAGGCTGAAGCAATTTGCCTAGCCAGACTATCTGAATATGAGAGCTCTGGGCTCAGCAAGGGACTGCTTCACCTAAGTGGACAGCAACTGAGAAAAACAATGTCAACTTCTGAGCTCCATGTGCATGCATATCCACATGCATCCAAACTTTTGTGTCCACCTACATGTGAACACACATGTATGCACATTACATAGAAATACAAGTAAAAATTAAATATTTAAAAGTTGTGTTTGTTATAGAGAATTCAGGTTTCATCGAGACAATTGTAACTGGGGCAAGAGAGTGCAACATTTGAAGGCTGGTTGGCCATGGTCTGACCATGGCTATCACACAGCTTATACTTATTTAATTTCTCTTCTGGGCATTTTCCCTGGTACCGTGCCGCTTGTCTATTTGCAACAGAAGTGTGCACCAATCTACAAGTGGTGAAAAGGCCTTGGAGTCAGCACAGAACACTCAGACACAAAATTCTCACCACAGAGGAGATTTATTACCCCAGAGGGACCACAAACTGGGGTGGAGAGGGTGGAGGGACAAACAAAGACAACAGCAGGTGTCTCTGCAGAAGTGGGTTTTTAAGGAGAAATGGGGAAGTCTATGCTAGGATGAGTTGGCCATGTTAGCCAGGGTAGCCAAATAATAAATTTTGATTGCTGGATCTTGGTATTGAGATAGTTAGACATTGGGGTTTTAGTCAGGTATGTGCAAGTAGCCAAATTATAAAAAGAAAAGAACTTGTATGTTGATGGCTAACTTTAGAGATGTAATATAATGGTTTAACATGGGAGAGGGGACTAACAGGGCAAAACCTGCCAGTGAATATTTGCAGTACATGGGACTGTGAGAACCCTTCATGTGGAAAAGAGATCTCACACAAGAAGGCTCAAGACACTCATCTCAATAGCATGGTGATGACCCCAGGATAATTCCAAAACTATAAAGCACCACCTACATCTAAGTTTCTGTTTGACACTACCTGCTATGGATTCAGTCAGTCACAGGAAAAATACTTTTGCTATAAGTTCCATCGTAACCTGGTCAAATCATTTCACTCGCAGCATACGAGGAAGGGAAAGAATCAGATTCCAATCTCCTTCTCAAACCCCATTTTAAAACTGTACTTGAGAAATCTAATACTCTCATGTTCTGGCATTTTATAGCTCATTGTTTTCCAAGAATCCAGAGACAAAGAAGTGAAATTTTTGAGGTCTTAGTAGTTCTCCCTCTCCAGAAAAAGTTGATTCCACTGTAGTTAGTTATTAATCTTAAAGAAAAATGGCTACGTTCAACACTTCCCCTCAAGACAAACAAGATATTTAAAGGCCACTGATTTAAGTGGCAGAGTCAAACTCTTAGAGTTTTCAAAATTTCAAGCCCATTTGGGAATTTGAATCTGATTGTGAAAAACAGATGCTAAGTTGCTAAGACAATGACATTCTAAATTTATATTTCATAAAATCCGAAAGCATACTACAAACCAGAAGCTCGAAAGAGAATGAATCCATGGAGTTACAGTCAGATTTGGGGCCACTGGTGACTCAATTATGGGCCAAGGTGTTTGGCAAGAAGCAGACAATGACACTGGGAGGCATTGTTCCCCCAATATAATATTCTTATTGATTATTTGGGAGTTTCACATGATGCAACCTGATCACATTCACTTCCCAGTCTCCCCAGGTCCACCCTCCCCCCATGACCCACCCCCAACAGAAGAAGAAAACAAAAGAGAAAAAATACCAAGTCCAGTTTGTGCTCCCCACATAATCACTGGGGCATAGAGGTGTAGTTTTCAGTTGGCAAAAGCCAGTGGTGCTGCAGAAGGTGGCAGTTGAGGTTGGCAGCATCAGCAGAGCTGTACAGTTGTGCTTCTGCCTCCTCCTTTACCTGGACTTACACATTACATGCTCAGCAGAAGAGCACAGTTTCAGTGAGAACAACAGACAGGCTTAAGACAAGGGCAAAAGGCTCTCAGGAGATCACCTGGATTCTCTCTTAACAGGCAATGCATGCCGGCCTGCAAGACATCAATGCCTTCTAATTACTAAATCAGGCCAATTCATACAATTTTGCCATAAAGGAGAATAAAGGCAAGGGTGTGCAAATCTTCAAAAATACTCAATATCCCACCATACAGTTTGGAGGGACAAATCCACTTTATATTATTAAATCTTATTAATAAAGAGAAATGTAGAAGGAAGACAGTCATTAATAATCCACAGAAAAATCATAAAACTGGATTGGAAGGGAAGCTGGTTGAGTATTGAATTAAACTCGTTCATCTTAGCATACCGAGAGACCGGAGCCAGGAAAATTAGGTGCCTTGCCCAAGTATAAATGAAATACGTCTAGAAATGTCTCTTGGACTGTAGGAAACTATGCCCCCATATGCAGCAGATGAGCTGCTAGTGTAGTCAAAATTAAGTGTGCTGGTGTCCTGCCCGTGCTACTGGCACAAAGTTTTGAATGAAGCAATATCCTAGAAGGCAGGCCATGGGTGGATGTTATCCTTTGATACTAGTCATTATTCTCTCAGAATCTACCCAGGACAGACCCCATGCAGTTCCCTGCCCAACTTCAAGAAAACCAACGCTTTTGAAATAAACTCAGCAAGAAATCCTCCATGTGTGTAACAAAAACACAATTCTCCAAAGTGATCCCAAGGCTCCAGAAGAAAAACGGCACCAGGGAGAGGTTAAGAGAGAGCATAGAACACAGGGCTTGGCATTTCACAGGCTGGAAGCTATGATGCCCGCACTATCAGATCCCCTCTGGAGACTACAGGGAAGTAGCCACTTACTTTCCCAGCGAGTATAATAGCTACTGTAATATGCTTCTTGAACCTTTGCTTCCTTTTATAAAACTTACAATTAAGAGTGTCTAGTTCCCAACAATCATGTTTCCATATAGAAAAACAGGACTTTGCAACCCAAAATGTTTGCTCCGAGTTCCAGCCCAGCCGTTTAAGTTCCCCAGCTCAGAAAAGCACACATGGCAATTAGTCAAGTCAACCAAAATAGAGTTAAGTTCCCATGGATGTCCTTAGGAGAAGTTATTCAATCCTCGCTTGGTGTTCCTAAGTTATTTATCTACATAAAATGGGAAGCCATCTCACTTACCATCAAAGTGGTGGTCACTTGCGGTAAAAATAAAAAGAACACGACCAGTTCCCGCACGTAACTTGCGGTCGCGCTCTAGCTAGTTCCGGCTCCAGCAGGCCATTGGAACTCGCGCTAATTTATCTCCGCACGCTGCCTGCAAAGTACTCTCTGACCCAGGTGGGTCGCTGTCATGCCAGCTTCGTACAGAAAGCGCCTATCTCACGGCTCTGTTCACATTTCCACGTCTATCCCCAGGTCCCAGTGGCTTCTACTCTCTGTAACTCTCTGCTGCTGCTCTGTTTACATTCCCAACATCCGCCCCCTAATAGTTACAGTATAAACTCCCAACAACCCATTAAAGTCAAGACTCAACAAACTGCAACCCAACAGTCAGGTTTATGTGTTAAATTCTCCAATCCACAATGCATCCACACAATAAACTTACACCCAACCGATAAGGATATAAACCGCCCACCTAGATAAGATAAATTCGCCTACAGAAATATATCTCAACTACCTTGGCAATTCAAGACCACCCGGATCTGAGGCATCTTTCTCTGTCTCTATCTTGATTCTCCTTCCTTCTCTCCTGCCTTACAAAAACTTTTTCCCCGCTTTTTTACTGTCCAATCATGACTTTGACTTAATTGGTGCCAGCCCTTACCTGCACATTGATATCAACCTATAGTCACTTTCAGCGCAAAGGCTCCTACAAAAGGAATTAGAACATAGAAACATGGACCCCAGAAAACCCTACTCTATTAGGTCAAATTCCCATCCAAATTTTCTGTTGACAAAATAGTGAGCATGTAGTTCATAAAACTGTTCTAAAACAATAAAATATCTACAAAGATAGCTACCTCACTAGATATCATTCCAGTTCTATCTACTTATCTGCAAATTTATGTTGAGAGCAGAATAAAATTCTACAGGGTTTAAGAATCACATTCTCCTAATCCATTAATAAATTTATGGGCATTTCAGAGTTACTGTGTCTATTACAGCAATGAACATGATATGCAAGTATCTTTATAGTGGTGTAGAAAGCCTTTCAGTTATGTGCTCAGGAATGGTATAGCTACGTTATGTGGTAGTTATATTACTGCATTTAGGAAAATTCCCACACAGACTACTTTTCAAAGTAGCCCCACTAATTTATACTTTCACCAAGAGTGTTTAGGTGTCTCCTTTCCCTACATACACACCAGCAGTGCCATTTGTACTCTTAATAGCATTCTCACCTAGATGTAGTCTTCTCTTTCTCCAATAGCTAAGGATGCTTAACATTTCTTTTTATGAAAATATTTCTTAGTCAGTTGTATGACTTCCTTTAAGGGTTCTCTGTTCAGTTCCATGGCCCATTTGTAGTTGGGCTGTCTGTTTATCGATGTTTGTGTTTTGGTTTGGTTTGGGTTTTGGTATTATTGCATACTGTAGACACTAATTCTCTTTCAGATGTATAGCTGACAAAGATTTTCTCACATTCTCTAGGCTACCTCATCACTAGATTGGCAGTTTCCTTTGCTGTGCCCCTTTCAATAGTCTTTTCTAGAACAGCAATTTACCTGCAAATTTCATGAGTTCACTTTTCCTTATAGCTGAATAGTAATCAATAAGATATATATAAACATACATGCATATATACATATATAAATATATAAATGATGAAATAAATACACACACACACACACATTTCTGAGACAAGCATCTATGGGGTAGAATGTTGAGCCCTTTGGGTACATGCCAAAGTGTGGTATAGCTGGATCATATGGTAGAATTACTTTTAGTTTTTTGACTCTTTTCCATACTGATGTCCAGGAGAGGTCTGTACCAGTTTATATTCCAACCAACCTCCCTTCAAGCAAATGCTCAGGGTAGTACAAGTGCCTCAAAATATAATACAGGCTATTTCTATTGCCCTTGGCTACCTCTCAAGAGGCCGAAGATAAACCTTACTGCTGAATTACTGCATACATTAGGTCATAAGGCTCAGATGATTTAAGCTGGATCTAAGCTGAAAGACTTACCCCTGCAAGCTAGCTTCCATAATTCTAAAAAGTTCTATATGCAAGGTGCTAACTAAGAGAGAGAAATAATTAGTGGTCCTACCAAAATTTAACTTATGAACCACAAAAATTACCAAAATAATAAGAGCTATAAAGCCACAATAATGACACTCACATGCTGGTGGCAACCAACAGCTGTCTAATTGGACATAAGGCAATTTAAATAAGGGAAAAAGCATGTCTTGTTCTAGAAACCTAGCCAGCTACTGGGGGCTAGTGAGGTCATAGATCTTAGAAGAGACTCTCATACAATCACTTTGCTAAACTTCCTATCTAAAAATCTGAAGTTTATCCTTATAAGTACAGCCATCACACCTTATAAAATAAGATTCTCTTTTCAGCATATGGAGACTATTACAAAAACCACAACTGGACACAAGGCATAGATCCATGAACTGTGGTTTGCCCAGCTCCCACGAATACGTCCACAGCACAGCTCCTGTAAGAAACGGGAGGTAAAAGATCACAAAAGCCAGAATACCAGGGAGTTGGCTCCCAGACTGTCTCTCATAGAAGTGGCTGCATAAACAAAGCCTGAACAATGACAATCACAGTAGGCATGCTAATGCAAAGGGAAAACAAGAACTCACAGGGTTCCATCCCTAGACACAAGACCTCCGCCAACTAGTGATTGCTGGGAAAAGAGACTTAGCCTATCCTCATGCATGAATCCCCTAGTAGGTTATGTAATACAGCAGTCCTGAAACCATGTACACACAAACAACAAACATGCACTGAGCAAGTTTTAGTAATGTACTTGTGCATATATGAGCATTTGTCTCTGTGGTGTGGTGTGTATGTGTGTGTGTGTGTGTGTGTGTGTGTGTGTGTGAGAGAGAGAGAGAGAGAGAGAGAGAGAGAGAGAGAGAGAGAGAGAGAGAAACCCCAGGTAATGCTGCTTCTAGAAGCCACTAGGCTACTAAAAAAAAAATCAGTACCAGGTATGAGACACTTTCATATGAGTTGCACAGAAAGGTCTCAGAGGCCCCCTAAAACCACCGGCCCTTGCTAACTTTTTTTTTGGTTGCCCACAAGTACTGGACAATGAAATCCTATGGCTGAAGATAATCCACACCTTGTTAACAGATACAGAGAAACCAAACTGGAACTGAGTTAGAAACTTCCTCCCTGCTGGCTAAGTTTCATAACGCCAGAAGGTGCTACGGAGGTTTCTAGAAGGACATGGACGAAAGGTCTTATTCAACTCTAAACCCTATGAAATTCCATACAATCTACCAAACAAGAGGTACTCATCGCTACAATCGTGCCACACCTGCTATGAGGCTGACCATACCCCCTGACTGGATCTCCAGCCTGTTCCACAGGAGGAAACCCATTCCTGGTGCTATGTTCTGATCACAGAAACATGGCTAGGAAAGTCAGATATGCTGGGTGGGTGGGTGGGGGATACTATTGTTTACTTAAATTAATGTTTAATTTAAAGGCCAGTCTTTATATGGGCGCATGAATCTTCAAGACCTAGAGACTAGTTATAACTGGATAAGCTAATATTTGAACTTACAGAATGGTAAGGCTAATTGTCTTCTTGATGTGGTTGAGCCACATCCAAGCAGTTAGAGCTTAGTATAACAAAAGAGCAAGACTCCAGTTAATGAGACGACGTTCCCTCTGCCTGCCTGATTGGAGTTGGATATCAGTTCTTTCATGCCCTTAAGCTTGAACTGAAATGTGAGGTCTTGAGCCTGCCAGCCTTCATACTGGAACTAAACCGTTGGCTCTCCTGGGTCTCCAGTTTGCCAACTACAGATCTAGGGACTTGTCAGCCTCCATAATTATGTGAGCCATTTTCTTATAATAAATCTCTTTGTGTGTCTCTACAAAAAAAAGAGTCTTGTTGGTTCTGTTTCTCTGGAGAACCCTGACTAATACAACATGACACGGAGGGGCTCTAACAAAGACCATATTTTCCTTTCTCTCCATTTATAAATACGTATAACTAAACCATGAGCTAGTGTGACTGAATGGAGAAGAGGGCTTCCTTCCATTTGAGTACTTCCTTTCTCTGCCTCACACAAGACTGTGAGTGCTGTGTTAGAAACAGTCTACATTTCATTGCACATTTTCTTTGTGGACACATGACAAAACTTTAAGAAGAACAGATTAATCATATTTTTTTCTTTTGTGTGTATTTTATTGATTGTTTTATTTATTTACATTTCAAATGTTATCCTCCTTCCCAGTTTCCCCTCTGAAAACCCCTTACCCATTGGGTTAGTCATATTTTTATAGCACGGAAATACTCTACCAGAAAGACAGGAAACCACAGCCATCTATCATTCAATTATTAATTAAAAATATCACATGTCGATTTGCTCTAAAATAGGAAAATGTATTCTACTGTTTATCTTAATAGTGGCATGTTAGAAACATCTATAAGCATTGAGTTGGTCACCACCCCAAAGCTGTATCTTTATTTTTAAGTAGAAGAGAGAGGATGGGAGGGTACGATGGGAGACGGCAGGGTAAGATGGGAGAAGTGTGTTAGCCGCCGACAAGCTTAAGGACCTGAGTTCAATTCTAGGCACCATATAAAAGGCTGGGCAGACTTGTCTGTACTTGTAACCCAAGCATGTGGGGAGGGGACAGGCAAATCCTAGAGTTCATGAACAGCCACTCTAATGGCAACAGTTAATTCAAAATTTGGTGAGAGAGCAGCAATAACAGAGACATCCCAGCATCCTAGTATCTGGCCTTGGCATGTCCAGGAATAGGTGAGTCTACCTGGACTCATGCATACACTCATTCACTGAGAGAGAGAAAGAGAGGGGGTGGATACTAACATACTGGACTAGTTTGTATGTTAAGAGATCTTAAATTTTTATATTTTATAAAGCATGTATAGGATTACTGTGCCCATTCATAACAGTACCATAGAACAGTAGCACAGAATCACAGAATCAAAAATAATGTGCTTCCTAATGTTTTACATGTACTTCAGTCATATTGCTCACCAAATGGCATATCCATCTATATAACTCCACCTAAACAGACTTGTGTGGGTTGAGTGTCGGAAATGCTTCTGAAAGCCATTTGGCATCCAGCATACTGGACCACAGTCAAACTACAAAAGGAGATGAGAACACAGCTCATGGAGCTAAATGATGACTGAGAGAGTTAGTTTTCTTTACTAACATGCAGTTCCGGGTTTGAATTTTTCTCTTTTATTTCCTACTTTTGGCTGATTGTAGAAATATGCATCGGTTGATTTGTGTTTATTAAATAAATCTTATTCACATTGGCAATTCTTTTTCTTCTCACTCTTAGAAAACACATAGTGAGGTTCACCAAATAACACACACACACACACACACACACACACACACACACACACACACACACACACACATACTCACACGTATCCTTGCCATAGAATTGATGGTATCAAGGTTCCTATTCCGGTTCCTAACCCCACTCACCCCCAGGCTGCCCACAAAGTCTTTTCTACTTCCCAGAATCTGAGGGAGAGGAATTGTAGGACCCAGAGGGGTTAGTAACACCATGAGAACTTGGTCTACAAAATCAGCTAAGCAGGGCTCAGAGGGGCTCACAGAGACTGAAGTGACAATCACAGACCTGTGTGGATCTGAGCTGGGTCCTCTGCATATTGTTATAGTTGTGTACCTTGGTGTTCTTGTGGGGCCCCTAACAGTGGGAGCAGTGGTATCTCTGACCCTTTTGCCTATTCTTTGAACCCTTTTCCTCCTACTGGGTTGCTTCATCCAGTCTTGATATGAGGGTTTGTGCATAGTCTAATTGTAACTTGTTACGCCATGTTTGGTTGATATCTCTGGAAGGCCTGCACTTTTTTTTTGAAGAGAAATGAAAGAAAAGTGGATTTGTGAGGAGGACTTGGGGGCGGGGGAGAGGGCTAAGAGGAGTGAAAGGAGGGAAACTGCAGTCTGAATATAATATACAGGAGAAGAAAACTTACTTTAAAACAATGGCTGTTTAATACTAAGTTTAGAAAATAAATACACCAACCATGTTGCTTTGTTCTGCACTATAAGGGATATTATTAGTTTTTATAATGAAGGAGAGAAGTAGGTAAAAATCTTCTATCCAAAAAATCTTGAAAGGAGAATAGTGTATTATTCCTGAGTTTTTGCTAAGGTAACCAAATAGCTCAATATATGCCCCCCAAAAAAATTGGGCCATAAGAAAACCCTTGGCATTTCCTAATGTGCTGGACAGGAAGGAAGCCAGACTGAGTGAATGCTTTTTACAGGGCTTCATAAGGAATGAACTTTTTGCAAATGCTAACAGTGACATCTTTAGACATGGTAAGATGTTCAGACACCAAAGGCATAAATGTAAGTATTTACTTCATTTTTAATTAAAATACTTAAAAGAATAAACACTCAAGTCTAAGGATTGACATGCTTTCTCAACTTGAAATAATCCTCTATGAGCTACAGATTCCTATTCTGCAAACAAGGATGGGTTTGCTTTAAAGCACAAGCCCCTCCTTTGTAGAACAACAGCCTGGCAAAAACATTCCAAAGGGCAAGTTCAAGTCTGGCCCTCTGACTCCACAGGGAAGCTGGAGGCAGTGTCCTCTCAGGCAAGCTGCAGCCTGGACAACAGGAAAGAGCATGGAGGACACGCTGAGGGGTGGTGTACTGGCTGGTTTTGTGTGTCAACTTGACATAAGCTGGAATTATCACAGAAAAGGAGCCTCAGTTGTGGAAATGCCCTCATGAGACCCAGCTGTGAGGCATTTTCTCAACTAGTGGTCAAGGTGAGAGGACCCAGCCCATTGTGAGTGGTGCCATCCCTGGGCTGGTGGTCTTGGGTTCTATAAGAAAGCAAGCTGAGCAAGCCAGGGGAAGCAAGTCAGTAAGTAACATCCCTCCATGGCCTCTGCATCAGCTCCTGCTTCCTGACCTGCTTGAGTTCCAGTCCTGACTTCCTTTGGTGATGAACAGCAATGTGGAAGTGTAAGCTGAATAAACCCTTTCCTCCCCAACTTGCTTCTTGGTCATGATGTTTGTGTAGAAATAGGAACCCTGACTAAGACAAGTGGGGAACACTTGCAGAAAGAAGTGAGAATACTTGCAGGAAGCTGTGAGAACACATGCAGGAAACGGTGAGAACTGACTTGTAGTCTCCCCTTTGCTACAGGGAGCTTCAGTGGCTCCAATTACCCTCACAGCTAGAATGAACTCAGCAAGCATCAGAAGGTAATCCCGAGAGTAACTGAGCAGAGAGAATAAATGGAAGCCTTGGTTGAGATTTGCATACATGGTCACTGTATAAATCTCAAAGCACAGCCAAGGATGGAGCAGGTCTGGAGCTTGGCCCCTGCTGGTTTTATTTCTGTGGTGAAGTTTTATCTGCTCCAGAAATGCTAGCCCAGTCCTGTTGCAAACACTAGGCTAAGTATTGACGATGCAAAGACAAGCAAGTCATTATCACCATCACCGGGCAATTCAGGTTTTTTTTTCCCCCAGAAAACGAGTAGTTGTACTTCTCAGTGTTTCTTCTGCAGCTCTGCTACTTAAGACTCAAATAAGTGTGAAGGTGTCCATCAGTAGAAGAGTAAGTGAGTGGTCCCTGTTCTCTCACCATCCTTGTTAAACACGGAAAGCAACCCTGTGAGCCAAGCCCCCTAGCCCCTGCTATGCTGACTTTTCTACATAACAAGTAGTAACAACTAACCTATGAACATGAGAACAAGTTACATGATTCAACATCTAAAGGTGGAATGTCAGATCTGTCTGGTGAAAAAAAATGAAGATTTTATTTTATTAACTGATTTGGCTCTCCAGAGTCTAGAACTGGGTGGGTAGGGGGCATGCATTCAATAAAGTATTCAATAAGTGTGAAGACAAGAAAGGAAAGAAGAAAAGGATGAATGGAGGGATGAAGGGAGGGGGAAACAGAGGAAGGAGGGAAGCAAGGAAGGAAGGAGGGAGGACGGAAGGGAAAGAGAAAGAGGAGGAAGGAAGTAGAAAGAAGTAAGTTACTTGAAAGCTTGAGCTTGAAAGCTTTGTCCTGCTGAACAAAGAACAAGGGAATTGATTATAATAAAAATGATCTTTAATAAGATACTTTCTATTACTTTAAGCAAACATTAATAGCAGCTAGAGTCTGAGCAAATTAAAAAATAATGCATGTCCAGAGGAGCCATTAAATGAAATCTATTTATCTGCGCATCTGTAGTCACACTGTGGTTTGCGTTACTAACAGTGTGGCCCCTTAGTCTTCGTGTAGTTACAGTGTCTATGTAAAACTACAGCCCCGCCAAAACACCCCTTTAAATAAACTCCACAATAACGGGTGTGTGGACTTCGGTTGTTCCCCAAGAGCCTCCTCTCTCGGAATTCTGGAAAAAGTGTTTCATCTTCTTACACCTCCTAATTCCCAGATTTCATCATCCCATGCATCCTTCTCCAAAATAACCCTGGCTTCCTATGCAGTCTATACAAATACAAGGCCAGTAGTGAGGATCACAATGTCTCTGTCAGCTGCACACTCACTCCCTGCCAAGGACTGATTCAAGTCCTCAGGAACTTATTCAATTCCCAGACAACTCAGAGAACTCAGTAACTTTATGAACACCAGCATGGTTTCCATGCAAAATGCTCAAAATGTCCCTCTTCGTACCCACTGTCCAGCAAGCTCTCAACTCACATCTGTGATAGCTAGAATTCTGCATGCATTTATATACACACCCAAAACTAACTTACCTCTGAGGCTCTAAAGCACATCAATCAATCAATCAATCAATAACAATCTTGATATATGATTTCTAAAAGAAAATCAAATTTGGACACTATTCAATGTGGGTTTAATTCCAGACACTCAAAGGACAACTTAGGTGGCCTTACCCATAAGGACACAGCATCTCTTGGATCTTGACAAGCCCGCTCTTGTTGACTCAGGAACCTTGAGATTATTTTTGGAATGGAGAGGTAGAGAACTGGCCATTTCCATATTAAATCCCCGGGGAACAGCAAGCTGAGTACTCATAACCACGCGTGCCACTTAGAGTGAAATCCGGCCTGGCACCTGTGTGATTCCCTTGGCTGGCTCCCCTTGGCCTGGTAGCAATAAATAACAGGGCAAAAGCCAGAATTCGTGCTCTGCATTCTAAGGCTTAAGAGGGTAATTGGGCTTAAGCGATGATTCTCTTTGTGTTGCAGAAATTGAGAGTGGAGATTTATTCTCCTGGAAAGCAGAGAAAAAAAACCAACCTAAATCCTTCTGTCTGCAAGAGAGAGGAGCTGAAGACTTGAGACAGACTTATGAGAATAATAACATTGCTACAGCAAGGGATCTCTGTAGCTTTCTGTTTTTATGCATATGTATATATGTATATATATATATATGGGTGGTGTTTATGTTCAGAATACAAAAAACTCTGTGAATATAGATTGCTCAGGTTTTTATTTAATATATTGTATTTTTTTTAAATCATTAATGAACCAAGGACATTGCACATGCTACACCTGCACTCTACCACTGTGTTGCATGCACAGCGCAATACAATTTGCCAGTTTAACCATATAAAGCCATTAATTATCATTACAATGTCACACAAGCCTTGCCGGTCTCTATTTCCAATGTGCTATGACCCCATAAAAGCTTTGTGTTTGTAGAATATTAACTATCAGTCTCTCTTTTCAGTCCTCCTGCTGGAACAGGTAGTCTTGGCCTCTATGAATTTGTCTATTCTCTAAACTTCATACACACACTATATACTATATACCTTCTTCATTCTTTTGTGTTGCAGCTTTAAGGTTTAAAGTGGGTCCCTTTGCAACACAGATAACCTGAAACTGTACACTGGATGAGCAGGGAGCAAAGGAGCTGGGTACCCAGTGCTATCCAGGAAGTAATCTCACCTCCTAGAGTCCTGGGATTACATTAACCAGATGAGAAATCAGTCCCTAAAGCCTGCTTCACTGGCTGAAGACAGGTTCTCTGGGAAACTTTCTTCACCTACTTGTAACACCTTCACCCTCTTTGTCATAGACAGAACCTCCCCAGCTTACAAGTTCAAGGTAGTACAAGTATGAATTACACGTAAAAGTAACAGTGTCCTCAGTATTCCTATATATTAAACAATAATAAGGGAAATGTATTGTCATTTACTCTATTTCTGAGTTAACCCAATCTTGAGTGATGGTTAATCTTATGTGTAAATGTAAGTGGGTTACAGTTGCTCAGATCAGCTAGCTAAAATTATCACAATGTGACCTCTAAAGATGTTTCTGGAAGAGTTTAGTAAAAATTAATGGGCATCTTTGTAACAAGTTGCCGATCACCTGAACAGAATAAGCAGTTGGAAGAAGACTGAATTTTCTGAGCTCTTTGCTTGAATATGTGCAAGTCTGTTTGGCTTTGGACAGGATCCTCAACAATGGGCCTCATGGCTCTCAGACTCTGAATGTAGACCTCAGGCTTCTCGGGGTCTCCAGTTTACAGACCGTTGGCAGTTGGAATATCCTCAACTTCCAGAGTAACATGAGCAGTTCCTTATAATATATTAGATTCTTATGCACTGGGTGGCTCTGCTTCTTGGGAGACTCCCAATGAAGTGTGTCTAGATAGCGTGGCTTATTTTATGTCACATCGGGTACATTGGCTGTTCATCAACCTACTCTTCTCGGCTATCTAAGCCTTCTTCTGTTGGACAACTCAAAGATCCTGGGACTGAAAGCTGTGGCTGATTCTGATAGATAGACTATAATTATGGGATTAGAAAAATATTTCTTTCCTAACAAAAGATGCGTAGAAATAAGTTTCCTTTCTTGAATCTGCCTCCTGAAGAAATTACATGAAATTACATGTATCTATAGGGGGAATCCTCAGAAATCTGAAAAACTTCCTCATCTACCCCATCCCTATACTCCTAAACTATGTCCGCCAGTCACTGAATTGGGTGCCTGGTAAGGTTCCCAATGCATTAGACTCTGCAAGTTTGTCTACTGATTTCAGCTGTCACTCAGCTGTAGTCAGGACAACTGCTTCCCATATGGCTCACATCACTGGACAACTACACTTTGCTGCAAAACCAGGCCAACAAGGGCCTATAATTTCTAAGACACACAGGAGGCTTTGGTATCAGAAATGAACATTTTGTTTTCCTACATAAACTAGATTTTTTTGTAGTCCCCCCGTCTCCTTCCCTCCCTCTCCCTCTTCTCTGTCTCTGTTTCTGTCTCTCTGTCTCTCTCTGAGAGAGAGAGAGAGAGAGAGAGAGAGACTTTCAAGAAAACTGATAGAGAATATACAATTAGTAAATTTAAGTAGATTTCATGTCAATATCCCAGAACTACCAATTCTAGTAAGTTAAAATTAACACTGAGACCCACAAGCCATCAATATGCAGAGAATAAAACACCGTGGAGTATTCAGCTCTATATCATACCCCTCTCCTTAAGTCTCAGGGATCATCACAAAAGAGAGGCAGAAATATTGTTAAGCACTAGGTATAACAGGTGTCTACAGCCAAACAGCATTTGATGCACAGGACAGAGCCTCTGTATACTCAAACTCACAATATCTGTGACTGAATGTATGAATGAAACATGGACAAAATAAAGCCAAAAAAATTCCAGCATGAACTGGGGAGTACATGTATGAGGTACACATACACACGTGCAGGCAAACACACATACATGCACACACATAAAATAAAAATAAAAGTATCAAAATATTTTCCCATTTAAGGTAGATGAGACTATAGAGCTGAGTAATGATCACATCCCTCCCTCTACCAAAGAGTGCCATAAGGAAGGGGAGGGGGGAGGGGGATGTTTGCCCGGAAACCGGGAAAGGGAATAACACTCGAAATGTATATAAGAAATACTCAAGTTAATAATAAAAAAAAAAAGAGTGCTCAGGATAGGAACCAGGTGACTCCGGCCCACCTAAAGCCAAGCAGACACAGAGGGAGTCTTTGGAGACACAGAACAGGATGAAACAATTTGTAGATTAAGACCAAGCCAATTCTATTTCCCTCCTAGAAATCCAACTCAAACAAACCTGTCCCATGCTACACCCTGTGATTTACTTGATCAGTGATGGTAGGATATGGCCATTTCACTCTAATAGACTGGCAAGGATGAATTCACAGAAACAAAATTGACAGTGTCACACACTGAAAGCTCACAGACAAGGATAAAGGGAAGGCAGAGCCAAACTTCTAAGCCGCCCCAAAAGGTGTGCAAAGGCTTCTCATTTTGTTTCAAGTTCCTTCAGAAGCTTGGTGATGATTCCCACTCTTACATTTGATGCAATATCCTTTATATTTTTTACTTTTCCTATGGATAAATTGGGAAGTATTCCAATAGTTAAAATGACTAATAAATATTTAAGAAATTTTAACACTTAATTAACTTCTTTAAACATCAATCTTTAAAATATTTCTCACCATTTGGTAAGAAGAAATTATTCTTTTGTTCAACAAACACAACTAAGTGTCCACTGTGGGCCAATTACCAGAAAAGATACTGTGCTTATCAATGACTAGACATTCTTGATAATATTTTTACAGCAATTAAGATACAGTAAATGACCTAACCACATTAATCATAGCAATAAGTGTAAAATCACAAGGAGTGTGTTATATTTTAGGAAGGGGATCATACAATGAAGATATATCCAAGAAGGACTTAAATAAATGTCTATGACAGAAGGTTAACAATCCAAGGTCAAAGGGAAAAAGCATATCAGGAATGAGGCCATTAATTCCTATCGACACCTAGATGAAGGGGTATGGCCAATAGAAAGGTTTGTAAAAATACAAGTGGGCACAAGTATTGTAGAGAGAAAATTAACTGTGATAAGAAATGAAACTGCAGCAGAGGCCCAGGCTCAGCATCCCCAAGTCTCTCTGTGTCAGCACCAGGACATCAAATCTGTGATCCAATGCGGCCACTTTGAGGTCTTCACAGAGGACACAATTACTGGTGTGTTTGGCAACAGCAAGAGGACCCTGAGAAGGAGAGTGGCAGGAGGGAATGCCAAGGTGAGTGGCTGCTTCAGGGAGGACGGATGAGGTAAGGAGCGGGGACTATGGCAACAGAGGAAAGTGACCAATGACATTCATCAACTGAGAGAGTTGCTAAAGAGATTCAACTAAACATCAGACAAGCCTCTGAGACAAGAGAAGGTATAGCATAGCGTGCCCAGAAAAAAATAAAAAGCAATGGTAAGAATTATTACTAGCACATGGATTTTTGTGGGCATCAAGCTAAACAAACAATCTATATCAGGAAATTCTCAGCAAAGACCCTCAAAAAATGGAAGTGGGAAACTTCTTTCTCTTTAATTAATGACTACCACTCTTTCTCATGCCAACATTAAATCAAAAATATGTAAATAAGTAAGGTAAACATATATAGGAACCTCAATTCCTATCCTGGCACAAACACATACTAGGATATCACAGTAGTGGCTTAAGTACTGTGGCTCTAGCCTACCCTTAATCTGGCTAAAGTTCCTTTCCAAGTCCGAATGAATAATTTCTGCTCTCAATGATATGCAGCACGAATACATGATGGGCTCCTAGTATTAGTGCCAGTCCGATAATTATTCAACGGTAATGCACTGTTCCCATCCTTCCCAGAGAAAGCTTTGTAAGGAAGCAAGGGCTTTCTGCCTCGAAAGACACTATTCAAATTTGGTGCCCAACAACAGCTCAAGTTAAAGGCTCCCATGGCAACATAGATGCTCTGGGTCAAGGACATGTACAAAGAAAGCAAGCAGCATGCAAATGAGTCCAACAGCATGTCCCACAGCCCACGCTAGCAGTGTTTACTCTAATCAAGCCCTTGTCTTGCGGCAATGCAAGGAGGCCACAGCAGTGCTTAGCATAACACAAACATTAAGTGGTAAGAAGGAGGATCTTCCTAGGAAGGGTATTTCTTTATGATTCTCTCAGTCCTAAAATGTGGATGTCATTTTACTCAAAATTTGAAAAAAAATTATACATACGTATATATATACATATATATATATATATATATATATACATATATCACCCTGTTTTATGCGGCCCAAAGCCCAGATTAAAGTTGTAACATTTGTCCATATGCTACTGTTTAAGTTATGACTCAAACTGTCGAACTGTTTCAGCTGCTTGAAAGGGGCAGTCAAGATATGGGATGAGTAGGTGGGTGGGTGGGTGTGTGGACTGGTTAGTCCTGATTCAGGATAAGGTAAGAAGCAAGACAAAGGAGGTCTCAGTGGACTCTGGACTCTGTCTAACAGCCAGATATTTTCTGCAAAGATCTCAAGGGAAATTGGGTCACCCCCAAAGAGATTTGACTTGATGTAAAAAGCTTTAGATCAGACAAACAATAAGGGGACAAGGAAGGGATGGAGGGAGGTTACCTGGGAGGAGCAAAAGCAGAGAAAGGGAAGGAAAAAAGTGA